>NW_008674970.1:11456-32558 GCF_000695815.1 Acanthisitta chloris
AGTGTTGTCCCACACGTGTCAGGCAGGCAGGACAGGGCTGGGGCTGCTCATGTTGGTGTTGGAGCAGCAGCAGAGTTAAAGGCAGAGTGAAAGCACAGAAGTGCAGAGTGTGGCTGAGCCGTGGGGCAGGAGGGAAAAGCACCACACAAGAAATTGATTCCATTAAAAAGTAATCTCAAATTTAATAAAAGTTATGATTTGATTATAGCTGTAGAACCGCAGGGCAGGGAAAGCAGTGCAGGGAGAGCTGGGGGGAGGCACCACGGAGGGGGAGAGAAGCTCTCAGGTCTGATTGAGCCTCCAGAACAGCTCCCCCAGCCTGTCTAGGCACACATGCTGCCTGGCCTGCCCCCCAGCACCACTGCTCCTGCCTCCATCCCCTCCTCCCCCTGCAGTGGGCGTCTGTGTCCCCATCACACATGGGAGGGCAGTGCAGCAGGGGAGGAGGGAGAGCACCACGGGAGAGCTCAGCCAAATAGAGCCAGAATTTATGGAATCAATGCCTCAATGTTTCTGCAGGCAGAGAAGGTCTTATGCAGTCCAGAAAATGTTGTTGCATTTCTGAAGGCTGTTGGCACAACTTCTCTGTGCAAAGCCACTGCTCTGCTCCAACCTGGCTTCTCCAGCAAGGCAACAAGAGTCTCTACCTCCCCGAAAGATAAGTCCTACTCCTCCCTAAAGATGAGTCCTACCTCCTCCTAAATATGAGTTCTTCCTTCCTCTAAACATGAGTCTCACCTCATGCTAAAGACAAGCTCTACCTCCCCCTATAGATAAGCTCTACCTTCCCCTATAGATGAGTCCCACGTCCCCCTAAAGATGAGTTCTACCTCCCCCTGAACATGAGTCCCACCTCCCCTCTGTGTGTTGGGACTGCCATAGGTGCAGACAGGCTCAGTGTTTGGGGTAGGATAGATACCAAAGAGATCTGCCCCCATCAGGACCAGCAGATGTGCTGAACTAGGTGGCTGCTGGCACAGCCCAAATGCCAGGGAGAAGCTGCTGAGGCTGATGCCCTGAGCGGACTCAGTTGTGACACACCTGCAGCCTTTAAATGTTGTCCTTGCCCTTAAGGACTGTTTGGTCTAGGAGGATCCTCTTCTTCTAGCTCCAGTGGGGAGACAGTTCCTGGTCATAGCATGTCCTCTCCTGGTAAGCTGGAGCCACCCTTGGAGGTACAGCTGGGAGAGATGTGACACCAGCAAAAGGCTGATGAGGGGTATGGGATGGGGGATCACCTGATGGTGACCAGCCCCACATTGCCACAGGAGATTGCTGATTCTCTGGTTCTAGGAGAGAGGTTTTTCTTGCCTGTTCAATTAGACATCAAAGGGCCAATGATTCTGCTATGAAAAATAAACCAATGTAAACCATTTAGTATGCTGGAATAATGCACATACCCAACCCCTGTCCTGCCAAATAACTGGGTCTGGGAGTCAACATCTACACTGCTCCCTCTCCAGTCTCCCTGTTCCTATGGCTGAGTTTGGCAGCTGAATAGCTGCCAGGGTCCTGACAGTAAGTGTGCCTGAAGGCTCTCTGGGCATATAGAATGTTGTTAGAGGTAAAGATGTTCCTTTAAGTACAAGTGACAGGCAGTGGCTGTTAATGCAGACACATTCCTGCATCTCTATAGAGGAGGGAAGGGAAAATAATTAATAGAACACCAATTATCTGGGCTTTACCTTTTAAGCTGAGCTATTCTGTTATGTGAAATGATGTGGTTAGGGAAGAAGAAAACAGCAAAGTGTTAAGACTAAAAGGAATCTGCTAATAGGAATTAAAAGGGATCTAATGCTGGTGGAAAACCCACTAAGTGGGACAGATCAAATTGATGGTAGTGGTGCTAGAAAGTGCAATATGTTCCCAAAATATTTCTGCTTAGTAATTAAAAAAAGCCACCAGGACACTATATTGCAAGTTTACAGAGCTAATGAGAGATTTCCCATTCTCAGCTGTAACTCTGGTACTTATTAAATTGTATTATTGAGGCAAATGCACTGAAATTAGAGCTGCTGTGCAAGGGGCTTAGGAGGGGTGGGAGGAACTCCTGGGGAACTTGTGGCTTAAAAATATGCACTGGGATAATGTGAAATCCTGGGAAAGCTTCAGAGGATGAGGAGAAGGGAATGTTGGGGCAAACAAGGAGCAGAAAGAAGTTATTGTGCTGAACACTGTTGCTACAGAAACTAGCAGGTAAAAGATAGAGCTAATAATTAATTGAGATCATTATAATAGTATATTATGGCCACTCAGCAGGGGTTTTGGGTGTTCCTGATAAATTATTGTAAGGAGAACCCTTGGAGTGGGTTTCTTGAGTACCTTCTGGCTCATCCCAGTGTTGTGTGGCTGGTGGAACAGGAGGATGGAGACTGCATGGGGTCACTGAGCTCAGGCAACTCTGAGATAGAAATTCAATCCAGGAGTTCAGAGGAACATCCTGGAGCTACACAAGGCACAGCTGATCCTCCAAAATACTTTAATATCCTTAACTCCAAGTCTAAAATACCAAATAGTACAGAAAACAATGAGTCAGAGGTAGAAAGGTAGAGAGACTGTGAATGTGTCACTCTTGGGGCTTCTGCAGCAAGAGGTGATTTGCTCAATAGAAAAGGTCAGGTGGCTTCTGCCAGTGTGATTGCATCTTACAGCAGAAGGTGAAAAATAGAAAGGAATCCTTATCATAGTTTCACAGTATGTTAAGGGGTTGGAATGGACCTTAGAGATCATCCAGCCCCAACCCCCTGCTCTGGGCAGGGACACCTCCCACCAGAGCAGGTTGCTCAAGGCTTCAGCCAACCTGGCTGTGAACACTGCCAGGGTTGGGGCAAAGATTTAAGGAAAACCTCCTTCTAGATCCCAGACCTGGTGATGAGGTTAATCCTGGGCATGGAAGCATGATGCATCCTCCCATGCCAAATTCCCCTTTACTTGTGGTTGTTTGCTGGTGCTACAGAAGGAAACCAGAAACCTAAACCCAAAGTTATACATCAAGTGGCAGAAACAGGAATTAGGAATAATTCCTAAGAGTGTAGGATAGTGGTATGGAATACTATATACATCTTCTTGCATCCCCTGATAGATACACCATGAAGCTGTCCAGTCACAGAATCATCAAGGTTGGAGGAGACTTCTAAGATCATCAGGTCCAACCCTTAACCTGTCACTGCTGTAACCCCTAAACCAGATCCTCCAGCACCAGATCCAGACACCTCTTAAACTCCTCCAGGGCTAGTGACTCCACCACCTCCCTGGGCAATATTCCAGTGCCTGACCAACCCCTTAGATCACAAGTAGCAATTTCTCACTCTCTCCAGCTGGAGGAGGAGGGCTGGTGGGATGTACTGAGGTGTCTGGGGTGATGTGCCATGGCTTTGGGGGCTGCCTGTTCCGTGGAAGTGTTGGGCAGATGGGAATGGCTTGGGACAGCTCCCACTGGTGGGAGCTGAGCTGGTGTAGACAGCCCCAACCTGCAGCCACAGTGCCCTCAGAGGGAGGTGTGGTGACTCAGCTGGTGTCATAGTTGGTTTTACCAAGAGAGAGGGACTTAAAAAGCTTCTAGATCTGTTCTGGAAGAGGAGCAGCTGCTTGCTGCCTGTCCATCATCCCATGTTCTTTCCCTCCTTGATCTGCAGTGCTGCTCTCAGTGCTCTGACTCACTGCCTGAGTGGGAAAGTGGAACTTGTGGTGAACTCTGGCAGTTAATTGTCAGATGTTGATCAGGACTCTGTGCTGGGAAGGCAAGAAGCTGAAGCTGAGCCGTAGGTGCAAGCTGGGGGTGATAGCTGAGGGGCTGTGCCCAGCTCCTGAGTCCTCAAGCCAAGCCAGCCCTGCTGCAGGCTGAGAGCCACTAGAGCCACGAGGGTGCTGCAAAACTGCACAGCTCACCTGAAAACTAGGGGACTTGTGGAGGTTTGGCATCATGTCAGTGGGTCTGGAGACAGTTCCCAATTCTACTCCAATGGGTTCTTACAATTCTTTTAAGCAAATCCTTGTCCAGATGGATTTACACTTTATTCTTCTGCTTGTGGCTGAGTCATTTTCTCTCTTGGAATTTCTCCCCATTGCTCCTTGTCCTGTCCCTGCAGTTCCTAACCAAGAGTCCCTCTGCAGCTTCCCTAGAGCCCCTTCAGCTCCTGGCAGGTTGCTCTAAGGTCTCCCTTCTCCAGGCTGAACAGCTCCAACTCTCTCAGCCTGTCCCCATAGGGAAGGTGCTCCAGTGCTCTGATCAGCTTTATGGTATTCTCTGGCCTTGCTCCAACAGTTCCATGTCCTTCTGCTGTTGAGGACACCAGAGCTGTGTGCAGCACTCCAGGTGGGTCTCAGCAGAGCAGAGGGGGAGAATCCCCTCCCTCACCTGCTGCCTCACTCCTGTGGCTGCAGCCCAGGACATGTTTGGCTTTCTGAAAATAAAATCACTTTTAATAATAAAATTCTGAAAATAAATAATGAAATCTTGGCCTGTTTATAGGATGAGAACAGCAGAATGGGCTGCATGACAGAAGGTGGCTGAGATGGTGAAGGACCAGGGTATGAGGACATCCACAGCTCTGCAGAGGAGATCCCATCTCTGGTCTCACCTGATGAGTGGTGGTCCCACAGGTTGCTAACACAGCTGAGGCTGCTGCCAGAGGCACATGTGAGTGCTAAGGAGCATTTTTGTGCCTTTCCATCCCCACCCCAGCAGCTTTCCTGCCCAGGTGGAGCTGTCCTGGTGCAGTTTCCTCCAGCCATCCTTGCCCCCATGTGCTCTGCCTGTGCAGTGCAGCAGCTCTGAGCCCAGGGCTTTTGGTTCAAACACTGATGTGACTTTCCAGGGCCTTGTTGTGGAAGGGGTGATTTTTTCTTCCTATTTCTCAGTCCCTTTGGATTCCTAGGAAAATGCAATGTTTTCTCAGGCCCTGCTCTAGCTGCTGAAGCAAACTCCTTGCTGCCACTCACTTGTGCCATTGCTGTCACAACACTTGTTGGGCCCTGACTTTTTTTATTCATTATTGATCAGGGGAAATTGTTTCTAGAAGTGGGATGTGATTTATTTATCACCAACTCTTCCAGTGCAATGTGCTTTGTGCTCAAGCCCTTTTCCCTGAATTGTGCTTTGGCAAATATGATAAGACTCTGGAAGTAGGACAGCTTTGATGCTGAGGAGTCACTCTTAACATCCCAAATATGCTGCTGTGCCCTCCCTCCTCTGCTTCATTTCTGCTGGTGCCAGAGGCTTCCCATCTCTTCCTTTGGAAAGCTCAGCCTCTCCCTCTGCCTTTTGGGGGCAAAACGAAGACTTTCAGCCCCACTCACATCTCATCACATCAATATGATTGCCTTTGATAAGCTCAGAGGAAATATTTTAGGCCAAAGAAGCTTTTTATGGGACTGAGCAAATGAAATTATATATATAATAGTATATAGTGTGACTATATATATAGTAAAGGCTGTTTACTAGCAAATAGGTATTTTAAGTGCAGAGTCTGGTATGTTGTTGTGTTTGTCAGAGCTATCCTTGATTTTAGGATTCAGGATATTTCTGTGTCAGTGTGTTTATCCTCCCCATGACGTGAGGGACAGTGGGTTGAAGGGAAAAATGGGATTTGAGTGTTCTCAGTTGACTCATATTCACCACCAGCCACTGCTCTGAGAGCATCCACAGGAGCTGGAGACATATTATGAGCTCCAGATTATCTATGTGGAAGGGGGAAGGATCCTAAAAGTGGTATTAGAATCTGTACCAGCAGAAAAGCTTCCTCAGTCTGGCATTGACCATATATTTTTTTTACCCAGGGGAATGTCATCTCTTTGGTTTCCTCTGCTCTCCCTCTCTCATGATTTACTTCTTTCCCCCCATAAAAGCCTGAAGAGTCTCCTACACTTGTGCTGTTCTTGTACCCAGGATTTTAGTGGGCACATTTGAAAAATAAACACTAGCCAAGGAGCACATTCACTTTATTATAGCTGTTCTCTCTGCATATGCAAGGCTGAATTAACTCCACTTCTACAAGCAGGGATTTTTATGTATCAGTGGAGAGCAGCTCTGGCCGTAAAGCTTGTTTGCTCCTGTAGACATTTGTGTTCTTAAGCATGTAAAGCCCCCCCAGTGCAGCCCCTGCTGCTCCTCTCTCTCCACTAGCTCATTGCTAGTGATTTCCATTTGGGTTCATTTTCTTTAAAAGCTGAAAATCTCCCCCAAATCTCTTCCTTTGCCTCTTTCCGAGCTGCCTGTTATTGTTGCAGAGTTATAGCATGACACTGCCTCAATATAGGCAATTTTCTCCTGCAAACATGTTATCATTATTGCACCAATACATTTATTGCTTCAGCAGCTCTGGGGCAGTGGCTGCTCTGCTCCAGTGAGCACCACAGATAGCAAACACTTGCCAGGCCTAAAGCTTTCAAGTAGGTGCCCTGTCTGGGGCATTTTGACTAAACCTGTGTCTCCTGAAGAAACATTTTCCCCTTTCTTGAGCTTATTTCTCCTGATCCTAATATATCCCTGGCTTTATAGTAGTAGGATGCTCGTGGATGTGCAGACTTGAGCTCAGTGCCTTGTTTATTGAGTTACTTTTATGGAAGCTTATATCCTTCTGCCTTAATCTCATTTTATGTCTTTTTTCCCCTCTCCCTGGCTTCAGAGCAGTAACTGTCTGTGATATTTAAATGCCCACATACATGATCAGTTGATCTTAAGAGTAATCTTTATCTCATCCATTTAGGAAGTGCTGGGCCTGGCTCACTTGCCAAGGAAATCTGCCTGATGTGCTGCTCACATTGCCTGGGCTCTTCTTCAGTGGCCACAATAGTAATAAATAGCTTTATTGCTCTTGTCAGAGACATATGTTTTAAGGCCAGCAGGGCCTTTATGATTATTTGGTTGGAGATTATGGATTGCTCAGAGCACAATTCAAAGCACTGAGTCAAAATGAATAACGTGAAGGGGAAGCTGCGTGAGCTGAATGCATCACCCAGGGAGACACAGCCCTGCTGGGGTGGCACTGGAGTGTGGCTTGGCTGCAGTGGTGGGAGCACTTGTCTCCCTTCCCCAAGCCCACAGTGCTTTCCTAAATCTCCCAGGGTGGAGGGGATGCTTCTCCACGTGCTCACAGTTTGCTTTACTGAGAGAATGTTACCCATCACTTAAAGTCTGTGTTCCTGCAGCAGCAGGACCTTGGTGTGCTGAGGCTGGAAGCAAGGAGGCTCAAATCAGAGAGCCAGAGAATGTTCAGGGGTTGGAATGGTCCTCAGAGATCATCCAGCCCCAATCCCCTGCCCTGGGCAGGGACACCTCCCACCAGAGCAGGTTGCTCAAGGCTTTAGCCAACCTGGCTGGGTTACTCAGTTCTCCTCCCTGAGGTTATTGGGGAAAGCTCACCAACCTCACAGGGAAAACTTCTGCCTGATATCTAACCTTAATTTCCCTCTTTCAATTTCTCCCCATTACTCCTTGTCCTGTCCCTGCAGTTCCTGATCAAGAGTCCCTCTGCAGCTTCCCTGGAGCCCCTTCAGCTCCTGGCAGGTTGCTCTGAGGTCTCCACACAACTTTCTCTTCTCCAGGCTGAACAGCCCCAACTGTCCCAGCCTGTGCTCATAGGGAAGGTGCTCCAGTGCTCTGATCAGCTTTGTGGCCTCCTCTGGCCTTGCTGCAACAGTTCCATGTCCTTCTGCTGTTGGGGACACCACAGCTGTGTGCAGCACTCCAGGTGGGTCTCAGCAGAGCAGAGGGGGAGAATCCCCTCCCTTACCTGCTGCCACACTCCTGTGACTGCAGCCCAGGCCTGGGTTGGTTTCTGGGCTGTGAGTCCACACTGAGCTCATGGGGAGTTTGGCATCACCATCACCCCCAAGTCTCTCTCCTCAGTGCTGCTCCCATTAGTCTCCCAACTCTCCCTGTATCACTACCCCCCTGTGGGCCTGCAGCCCTCCCATGTTTCTGGGGGAAGTGCTGTTGCCATCTCCAGGTGACACATCTCCCCCAGCAAACACATTGCTCAGGGGGCTGTAAAGCCACTCTGCAGCACTTAGGCCCTGCTGAGCTGTGTGCCTGATTATGATGCTCTGCAAAGAGTTGTTTCACAACTATGATTTTCCAATTACTTAAATCACCTGGAACTGAGAAATAAACCAGAGTGCCCTGCTATTTCTCTCTCAATTTTTTTCCTGCTTGTTTTGAGCAGGTTTTGGTCCTGTTTTGCTTCCCGCAGAGAGCACTTGCCTAATGTCTCATTCTCTGGATGGAGCTGTGCATTCCCACCCACTCTCCCATGGCAGCTGGGCTTCCATTTAAATGTAGGACATAACTGCAGGTGTTTAGGTGTCTGAACTGCTGATAAAATGACCACAGGAAAGGTCACAGGGCACACAGACACATCAGAAAGCTACATTTCAATGCCTTAATCTTCAGCTCAAACATATCATTTCTGTGTGGGCTGTACTTCTACTGGGGAAGGCAAGTGAGGGGGATGTTCTCAGCACCTGTGAGGTCAAGTCTCTTGAGAGGTCACAGCCAGAGGCTTAGCAGAATGACCCAAAGACAGCCACGACACACGGGATCACCTCTGCCTGCCACAGACCCTGAAGCACCCAGAGCTTCAAGGTGGATCTGCCCAGACCTCCACCTCAGTGAAAAGAAGAACCAACCTGAACATGAGACAGAAAACACACTGCAAGGATTGAAAGGAAGCAGATTGGACAGAAGAGAATGTTTAAAAGGCTTATTCACAGCTCTGCCCCAGCTCAGGGTGCCTCTGCAGGCAGATCTTTGCTTCCAGACTTGGTTTTAGCAGGTGATTCATTGCTTTTGGGGTCCAAGCAAACTCTGCACAGCCATTTCTTGCCCCAGATCTTCCCTTTCCCCTTCTTCCCAGGCCTGGCTCCTTAATCCCTGTCCCTCACTGTTTTGTCCCTCTGCTGTGTTTGCTGGTTCCCAGTGCCACTAGCCCAACCCTGATCCCATCCATCCCATCCTCCCCAGCACCTCCTGCCTGGAGCAGTGACTTGCCTTCTATCCATGGTATCCCACCTGATCCAAACTTCTCTCAGGAAGGGTAGACAACTGTGAATGTGTCTCTTCCAGCTTCACACAAGTCCTGGTGATAGAGTGCAGTGGGTAAATTCCCATGACAACTATTAATGCCTTAGTGGATAGGAAGACAAGACTGGCTAAGGATTTACCACAAAGCACCTCAGATCTGTTTGAGAACAGGAGCCTAGTTATCTGAAATTCATAATTACCAGCCCTTTTATAGCACACACTCATAAAAGGCAGCTGGAAGTTGGAAATACCTATCCAGAGCAGTTCACCAGATTGTTGCTTCTGTGAGAACAATATGTTATAAACTACATACCAGTTAAGTTGTTTTAATTAACCAATTAGCCATTCAAAGTTTCTTGTAGCTCTCTCCATCTCTGCTCTTTAGCTACAGTACAGTATGGAAATGAGAGTAAATTAAAGCACTTTATTAGACAAAATGGAATTAACAAAGAAAATGTGAAGTTCCAGTGAACAAAACCCAGGCCACCAGACCATGCTGGCAACATGCAAAGTGACAAGTCTAACTCTGCTTGTTAAAACAGATGAATATAAGGAATTAAATCAGTTAATCCACATCATCCTACAGCTGCATGGACAGGGTAACCTGTGCATGTACTCTGCTGGGGCAGGTGATGCTGGAGGAGTGCAGAGTCCTCATCAGCTCTGGGTGGGCTTAGTGCTGTCTGCAGGAGGTCATTTCCACATGGTAGGAACTGCAGGGACAGGACAAGGAGCAATGGGGAGGAATTGAAAGAGGGAAATTCGTATTTGGTATTAGGCAGAAGTTTTCCCTGTGAGGGTGGTGAGACACTGTCCCAGGTTGCCCAGGGAGGCTGTGGCTGCCCCAACCCTGGCAGTGTTCACAGCCAGGTTGGCTAAAGCCTTGAGCAACCTGCTCTGCTGGGAGGTGTCCCTGCCCAGGGCAGGGGGTTGGCACTAAATGATATCTAAGATCAATTCCAATCCCATAACATACTATGATTCTATGCACACTCTGTCCCACATCACACTGGCAATGGAAGTGGGACTGGGACTGGCATGGCTCAAAGCTGTGCCACTAGCTTGTATGCAAGGACCCTTAAAGCTATGGTTTCTCCCCAGTGGGACCTAATCTGCAAGTCCTGCAAAACACATGTAAGAGAACATGCCATGCCACCCCCAGGAGCTGCTGTGAGCTCCCAACCCAGGGCTGGAGAATCCCTAAGCTCTCTGCTCCACACTCCCTGAAATAACAGTGTTAGAGCACTCACTGGGGGCACAGGGCAAACTCCACCCTTGTCTGAGGGCACAAACACATGGTTTCATAATATGTTCAAGACTTGGATTGGACCTGAGAGATCATCCAGTTCCAACCCCCTGCCCTGGGCAGGGACACCTCCCAGCAGAGCAGGTTGCTCAAGGCTTTAGCCAACCTGGCTGTGAACACTGCCAGGGTTGGGGCAGCCACAGCCTCCCTGGGCAACCTGGGACAGTGTCTCACCACCCTCACAGGGAAAACTTCTGCCTAAAATCTAATCTCAATTTCCCTCTTTCAATTTATCCCCATTACCCCTTGACTTGTCACTGCTTTTCCAACGCAGAGTTCCTCTCCATCCTCTTCCTCCAGGCAGTTAGTTATTCCCTGGATGAGCCATTTAGCAGCACACTCACAAGCAGTGCTGAATAAAGCACCTAAAACCAGGATGGGCACCAAGATTTGCCTCTCTCCAGGCCTTTCCTCCTGGCTCAGGGCCCTTGTGGGGTAACCCAACAGGGACCAGAACCTCTTGGCCACACTGTGGTGGTTCAGCACGTTCCCAGCACAACTGCTGTGTCAACAGGCTGTGGCTCCCTGTGAAAGCAGGTTTTGCCACTGAGAACAGGTGTGCTGAGCAGGCAACAGCTATTAACAGCTAAAAGCAGGCAAAGTGAGGATGTGATCACTGCCAGCTCCAGGTTTGCAGGTTGTTCCCTGCATCAGAATTTCTCCCACACAGCAGCAGCTCCTCTCCTTGTAAATCAAGGACAGTGTTAAGAACTGAAGTCCTGTGCAAAGCTTTAACTAAGGTATGTGCTTTCAGGGAAGTATTTAGACACAAAGTTGTCTTGTCACTTGGGTAAACAAGACACAACTATCAGGCTGGGTTTGGGGCTTATCGACTGGAACCAGCATGAGAGTGAGTTCCCCAGCTCGGGCTGCCAGTCACTCCGAATGGTTTCTCCAGATAAACCCAGAGTGCATTCAAGTATTTCCTCTCAAAGTGATATGAAAGTCACATTGTTGTTACTCCACATCTTAGGAGGCTGTTTCCTAAATAGGATTTCAGAGGCAGTTAATGGCATGTTGGTCCTGGATGTGATTGAAGGCATTACTAGATGGATTGACTGCTGGTACCTCTCCTGCTCCCCCCACCCTCAGCTTTCCCTGGGCTGCTCTGACCTCCAGGGACAAGGCACATGGGCTTTAGTCAGCCCCTTCTGGGCAGTTTGCTCCTGGTACTTGCTAATTAGATAGTGATCAGAGGGGATAAAAGTGCAGAGATGCCCATGTGGAACACATCTTGTCCCCCCAGGGAGGGGATAGAACATGTGCTGTATTTTGTCTGCTGTGTTTCTGGAGGTGCATCCTACCAGTTCAGGTGAGACAGCTCCAGCCATCTCTGACCTCTAATTGTACAGATACAAGTTACCCTGGAATGGGTGTTAATTGAAGCCCTGACCAATAATGATGTGTGCAAGGTGCAGCCTGGATGACCTGCTGACTGGGAGGCCACCCTGAGCTGTCCTCAAACCCTTCTCTAGTGCCTTCAGACATCAGCACTGGCCAGAGATCTCCATTTCAAAGCCATAACAAAATGGCTTGTTTGGGGCAGCCACAGCCTCCCTGGGCAACCCATGGAACAGAAAAACTCCTGATGCTTTTCCCCCTATTTGCAGGGAGGAAAAGAACAGAAAAGCTCCTGATGCTTTTCCCCCTGTTTGCAGGGAGCCAGGAGCTGTGTCTGCCCTGCTGCCCCTTCACCTGCCTGATAGACCCAAATTATTACCAGTAGAACAGGAACATCTCTTCTGTGGAGCTGTGGATTTATTGTTAGTCTGATTACAGCCGTAACAGTCTAATCAAACTCTAACACAGTTATTATGCAAGTTACAACAGTAGCAGTACTCTGAGTTAACATGGAAAAGGATCATTAATATAGTAATAAAATCCCTGGTATCTCTCTCAGGTTATGCTCATCCTTCTGCTGTTCCTCAGCCTGGTTGCACTGGTCCTCCTGGAGCAGAAGACAGTTCTGCATGTCAAATGGGTTGATGGCAGCTCAAGAACTTCACCAGGATGAGCTCAGGGTGGCTGTAAGGGCCTCTTCCATAGGGTGCTTGGTGTCACCCTCACACAGAATCCACTGGGGTTAAATTGTTGTCAAGGGTTGGTTGGTATTTAATTACCTCTGAGGTTTGCTGCACTCTCAGGCAGCATTTGATTTGTCAAGGCCAGGTTGGATGGGGCTTGGAGCAACATGGGTTGGTGGGAGGTGTCCCTGCCCATGGCAGGGGGTGGGATGAGATGAGCTTTAAGGTCCCTCCAACTCAAAGCATTCTGATTCTGAGATTTGCTAGGCTGAAGTGAGTCAGGCAACAGCCACTGCTCACTGCAGCCAAACCAGCTCATGGCCCAAGCTGAGCCCAGCAACTCCCATCACCTTGCAGACACTCCCAGCCCCTGGAGAGTGAGAATCATGTTGGAAAACACTGTATTTGGCCCTTTCTGTAGCCAAACTATTAGTGACATTATTGGGAAGCTCCTTGCAGTAAAGCCATTCCTTTTCCTGTTTCATGCCTAGACAATGCTGCTCTGGATATTGGTCCTTATGCTAATAATTTTAGTTCAGTTTCACGTTTTATTGCTTAGTTTAATGGGTTCTATATTAAAATTAATAAAGCACTTTTTTTTCTGACCCTTTCAGGAGTTCTCAAACATTAGAGCCAACTAAAGATTTTTTTTTCTATCAAAATATTGTCCAAGATGAAGCTTTAAACTGGAGGTTTTATTTCAAACTGGAGTATCTTTAAATGTTGGATTTAATCAAGGAAAACCACAATGACTTTGCTTTCAAAATCACCTTTTCTACACTAACTTTTTCTTTATGGCCAACAGGAACACAAAGACTTTTTAATCCTGAAATGATCTCAGGCTGATTTGTTGCAGATGGTTTAATCTCATCCCTGTTCCTGCTTTGCCATATGACAGCTTCTGATGCTTTAAAGGTGGAAGGACACGATGGGAACTGCCTTTGGTCTGAAGTTCTGCCTTTGGGCCTTGAGTTTGCAGCGTTGGATGTTCCACAGGGACTGAGCTCAAGCGCTAGGAGCTAACTGTGAAGCCTGAAAGAGCTCCCTGATGTCTCTCTGCTCTCCCTTTCCTGCTTTAAAGGGCTGCAAGAGGGATTAGCAAGAGGGATCAACTGCACAGAAGTTGTCATCAGCTCCCCGATTTCAGTGCTGGCAAATTCCAACCTGGTGTTCTTCAAACTATCTGCATGGGCTGACAAAAACTTCCCCCAAAGCAGGAGAAGTGGGACAGAAAGGGCTGTTAGCTCCGAGTTCAAAGCAGAGGGGTGAGAGCTTGTTTTAATAATATATTGCAAGTGTTCACACTCCCTAAGCATCTGCTAACTGGCCTCGGTTTTAGGGAAAATCATGGACTTTTTCCAGGGAGAAGTGCATATTTCTGACTGCAGGCAATAATTAGGGCTGGTGAGTCAAGGTACTGAGGAAGGAATAGGGAAAAACCAAACCTGTGGGGAAAAAGAGCTGCAAACTGCTCAAGTGCTTGTTCGAGGATAAATTTAACCTGCCTGAAATTGAGCCAAGCTGAGCTTTTCCCTCCTCTAGAGAGACAGCTGAGGGTTGTCTTAAGCCATGAGTTGTGCATGACTCACCCTGCCCTGGTCCCACCTGGACCATGTGATGATGAACATCACCATGTGATGATGTTGCCTTTGTCTCCTTGACAGCTGGAAGAGGTGGGAGCATCCAGGGACCACCACCCAACCCCTTGCTGAAGGAAAGAGCTCCTAGAACAAGCTGAGTCATGTCCTCAGTGCCTTTGGTTCCATCAAGAAGCTTCATCAAATATGGAAGACTCCTCAGATGGAGACCCCAACACCTTGTTGGATGGATCCCTACCTCCCTATCTCCTCCTCAGCATTCCATCCCCAGCTCCCAGAGTGCCCTCAGGCTGTTCCTGTGTGCTCCCACTTCCAGCCTTCCCTTACCTCCTGCAACAACATCTTCACAAGTTTCACACAGACTTTTAATAGCTGCTCCAGCCAGGCTGGCAGTGAGGTGTCAGTAGGAGCAGCCAGGCCTGACCAGCACTAATAAACAGTGATTTTATCCATGTGCACACAGGGGTTGGGTGAGGGAATGGAGAGTATAGAGCAGAAAACAGATTTGGGTTTTTTTTTTCACTTTACAGGAGTTTTAGATTAAAGAAGTCAGTGGAAGCTGGGAGGGTAAATGAGCTGGGAGATGGTGGGAGATAGGGAGGATTAGTGAGGACTCTGCAGTAATGCAGAGCAGGTCTGAGGTGGGAATTGTCACCCAATACATGGGGGAACCTTGGATTAAAGGGAGCAGAGCTGATGCCAGGGCTGGAGAAGGACTAATCTAAAGATGAGCTCTTTTCTACCTGAGTAGTGATGGCCACCAGATTTTGGTGGTGGCCACAAAATTTTTCCGGTGAGGGTGGTGAGACAGTGGCACAGGTTGCCCAGGGAGGCTGTGGCTGCCCCAGCCCTGGCAGTGTTCAAAGCCAGGTTGGATGAAGCTTTGAGCAACCTGCTCTGGTGGGAGGTGTCCCTGCCCAGGTGTCATGGTTTAACCCCAGCCAGCAGCCAAGAGCCATGGAGCCATTCACACTCCCTCCTCCCCTCTTCCCCCCAACCTGGAGGAATGGGGAGGAGAAAACAAAATAATGTAGGTTGAGATAAGAGCAGTTTAATAATAAAGAGCAGAATGAGATCAAATGCTAATGGATAATAAAAAGAAAGTGAAAGGAAAATACAACCAACAAAACAAAATCAGTGATGCAAAATAAAATTGCTCACCACCCGCTGACTGATGCAATCCTATTCCTCCCCCTGGATCAGCCCTCCCTTCCTCCTTGTATACTTGGCATGACATTCTATGGTGAGGAATATCCCTTTGGTTAGTTCAGGTCACCTGTCCCAGCTATGCTACCTCCCAGTTTCTCTTGTGTACCTTCTCACTGGCAGAGCATGCGACACAAGAAAGAAACGGTCCTTGGTTTAAGATAAATACAACTTAGCAGAAACCAAAATATCAGTGTATTATCAACATTATTCTCACTCTGAATCCAAACACCACACTGCACCAGCTACTGAGAAGAAAAATTAACTCCACCCCAGCTGAAACCAGCACACCAGGGCAGGGGGTTGGGACCAGATGATCTCTAAGCTCCATTCCAACCTCTAAAATTCTCTGATATGATTCTGTGATATAAGGTGTCTGTCCCTCCTGTGATGCCCATGGAGGGGCTGCAATACCCCCAGGAGTGTTCCTGCTTCACCAGTAAATCCCCAGCAGGTTGGAGAGGCAGACAGGATCCATCAGGCTGTGGTGGGCATGGACTTGCCACCCTCAGCTCATGTCTTTGAGGCTGGATGATCTCTAAGGGCCATTCCAACCCCTTAACATACTATGATCTGGTTTGCACATCACTGTGGTGTAACATCTACTGCTCCACTCTGCCAGTAGAATTTCCCTTTCCTTTACTCTTTTCTCAGAGCTGTGGAGCAATCCAGCAAAACCTTGCTTTGTAAATGTGAAGAAATCCAGGCAAGGAGATTAATTCAGTATTTCTCCCCTTCATCAGATCACTGCCCTTTAAGTACACTCATAAACTCATTCTGCTCTTGCATTCCTGTGCAATATCTACAGAGAGGCACTTACTCCAAGCTGTTCCTTTTCCCTGTGCATTCTCCATTGCTCTGTTAGCATTTGCACATTAAAACACTTTGTCCCCCATTTCCCTTTGTGCTTCACCTTCACACTTTGAAGGAATTCCTTCAGTCCCATCTTTGCTCAAGAACATTACCGTTTAGGGAAGACTTGGCACTAACCCTGCACTGGTGCAGACCCTATTCTTCTCTTGCTGCCCCTCCTTGACTTTGTTAGCCCACAGAAGCCACTCTGGGTTTTCTATTAACTACCCCAACTCATTTTGGGCTGATTAGAGGCAGCTCTAAAGAGCTGTCTCCCTGCCTCACAGTTTTTCTCCAGGAAAATGTGCCTTTCCCAAATTGTTTTCCCTTTGACTGTAACATCTGTGACAACTAGAGCCATTTCTAAGGAACACAGAGCTGTGCCACAGACCCCCTGATGCCTCCAGGCTTGCTTGTGGCCTTGTGCAGAGGGACCTACTTATGTGGTGGTGTAGCTGTGTTAAAAAGCACTAAAATACAGCAGACAAGATGCAGAGTGCTTGTTGGGAAGCTAATTGGAGCTTCAGAGTGCCTACCAGTTGTTGCTGAGTGCTGGCAGGGTGACTCAGAGCAGGAGTTGGGTGGTGATGACTAACCCAGAAAGCCATTGCACTGCCCTGCTCACTGCTGTGGAAGGAGCTGCTCACCAGGGTTAGGCCAGACCTTCCATCTTGCTCTGAAAGTGTTTGCTCTTTGGCAGGGTGATTATTTTTAGACAGTTCAGCACAGGCTCAAACACAGTTGAACCCTGGAGCCAGGTCATGCTGGTACTTGGGTAGGTGACACAACAGTGTCCATCAGGACGAATCAGCTGAAGAGAAGGTGACAGTGGTTTGCTTCTCCATGCTTACCAAACTTCACATAAAGCTGCAAGCCTTGGTTGACCTTCCTTTTGGCCCCAAGGGCTCTTCAGTCCATAATTCCCATAGCTCATAATTCTGCAAGGATATGTCCCTGTGCTCTAGGGTTGGAATCATCACCACATAAGCACAGCCCAAGAGTAAAAGTAGCACTGTGTTTCCTAGTATGTTAAGGGATTGGAATGGACCTTAGAGACCATCCAGCCCCAACCCCCTGCCCTGGCCAGGGACACCTCCCACCAGAGCAGGTTGCTCAAGGCTTTAGCCAACCTGGCTGTGAACACTGCCAGGGTTGGGGCAGCCACAGCCTCCCTGGGCAACCTGGGACAGTGTCTCACCACCCTCACAGCAAAAACTTCTGCCCAATATCTAATCTGAATTTCCCTCTTTCAATTTGTCCCCATTCCTCCATGTCCTGTCCCTGCAGTTCCTAACCAAGAGTCCCTCTGCAGCTCCTGGCAGGTTGCTCTGAGGTCTCCACACAACCTTCTCTTCTCCAGGCTGAACAGCTCCAACTCTCTCAGTCTGTCCTCATAGGGAAGGTGCTCTGGTGCTCTGATCAGCTTTGTGGCCTCCTCTGGCCTTGCTCCCACAGTTCCATGTCCTTCTGATGTTTCACCAGTGCCCATGACCTCTGTGTTCATGCTGGTGGACTCTCTCATTCTGACCCCTCTGGTCTGCCTGGTGCGTGGTCACAGGTGACAGGACAAGGTCCCTCTCGCAGAGCCTTGGACACAGAGACCTTTGGCTGGGCAGTTTCAGTGCAACAGTTTGGCAGTTAACAGCAGGATATCTTGATTTATCAAGGGGGTTGGGAAGGTGCTGGTTTGGGCATCCAAGACCAATATGACCAAAGAGTGGTACAGCCCCTTGCCTGGATCTCCCTTTCCTTTCTGAAGCAGGGTAGGAGGGCAGAAAGCCCAGGTGATGGAGAGCAATGAGGTTTGTAGGTAACATCACAGCTCCTTCACCATGGCTTGACACCAAACCATCTCTCCCAGGGTGGTGCTTCAGCAGGGGCTGCAGGAGGCACCCTCAAACTTGTCCATGGATTAATGTGGGATTCCCAGAGCTCAGGCACAAGCAAGTCTCATGTCCTGGGGCATGCCAGGCATGCCACCTGGCAGAAAGCCCAGGTGATAGAGAGCAATGAGGTTTGTGGGCAACATCCCAGCTTCATGGCCATGCCTTGATATTAGAACACCTCTCCCAGGGTGGTACTTCAGCAGGGGCTGCAGGAGACTCCCTCAAAGCTGTCATAGAAACATCAAGGTTGGAGGAGACCTCTAATATCGTCAAATCAAAACACTAACCTGTCACTGCCATAACCCCTAAACCCTAAACCAGATCCTCCAGCACCAGATCCAGACACCTCTTAAACACTTCCAGGGATGGTGACTCCACCACCTCTCTGGGCAATATTCCAGTGCCTGTCCATGTGGGATTCCCAAAACTCAAGCCAGTCTCACCTCCTGAGGTATGATGGGCATGACACCAGCCTGTCTCTTTGCATGGCCATTTACCCCTGCTAAGCTGCAGGACAGAAGCTGTTCTGTGTGGTGAAAGGCTGGTTTGGCTCATCCCTGCAGAGAACCCTCCAGCAGCCCTGACACTGGGCTGAGCTGGTGGAGAGAAGGTCTCTAATGAGCCCAAATCCTCATGCTGAGCCAGGAGCAGAAAGGGTGTGTGTGCAGCTCTGCACACAGCAGTGACAGCTCCAGTTTGCTCTTCTGTCCTGCCTTGTTTTCATTGAAACTCTGCATAGATGTGGCAAATGCACAATTAGAGGCTGGGGTGTGACTGATTCCTGGGTGCAGGGGCCTTTCCTCCTTGCCTGGAAGGTCTGGCAGGTATTATTTAAAGAGCTAATGAATGTTAATGGGCACATTATTTGCAAATCTTGAAGTGGAATATTAGATCAGGCTCCTGTGTGTCATGGTAATCAGCTTTCCCTGCTCGCTGTGGCTCGGGGAGGGGGGGGGAACACCCTGCAGTTGCTTTGTTGTGTGCTTTTCAGATTAATATCCTCTTTCCAAGCCAGCAGCTTTTCTCTGGGTGTTCGAGGCAAAGAAGCAGATGGTTCACATGCTGCTGGTTGATGCCTGACCAAGGGTTTGTCCTGCTCCAAACCATCTTGCTGACTGCACAGAGCAAGTTTCCTGCCTTGTCTTCTCCTCAGAGGGGGGAAAGATGCTGGGATAAAGGGAGGGATGGGCTGAATTGCACACACTGTGGTAGCATCCCTGTGCTGGAGGCCAAGGGCGGGGATGGGCAGTCAGTGCCTGGCACAGTCCAGCTGGATCCTCCTCTGGATGAGGACTTGGAACCCCAAGGTGCAGCCACAGGTGCAGCTCACACAAAGAGCACCTTGCAGGGTTCCCTGTTGCTGCTCCAAGCTGTCTTCTCTCCAGTGCTTCCCAAATTTTCTGCCACCACTGTCCACCACCCTAGTGCTTCCCCCTGCACCTCAGAGAATCATCAAGGTTGGAGGAGACCTCCGAGATCATCAAGTCCAACCATTAACCTGTGAACCCTAAACCATATCCACCAGTGTCAGATCCAGACACCTCTTAAACACCTCCAGGGACGGTGACTCCACCACCTCCCTGGGCAATATTCCAGTGCCTGAGTACTATAACAGTGATCTCCTGTGACATCCATCCATATCCTACAGATGCCCACATCCATCCAGAGCTGGTGTGGGCCCAGACCTCCAGCCAGGTTGATGTCCCCCATCCCCCTGGCCAGTCAGATGCTGTTGGGTGCCACAGGCAAGGCTGAGTCTTCCCCACTGTGCTTTCAATAGGAACACACAGAACAGTTCATCTTCTGACCTTCACACAGCTCCTGGACACGTGTGGATCAGGGACCACTGCCCTCTCAGCTGGGGTTCAAATGCCTGGCAGCCCACTGACTGGCACACATGTTGCTCCTTTAGGAAGCCAAAAGAAACAAAAGAAGAAATCACAGGAGACTTTCCAAAAGCTTTTGCTGGAGCCTTACTGAGCTTCAGGCAAAGAATCGAAGCTGCTGCACAGCAAGAAGCACAAATCTGCCCTGGCTAAGAATGTGCCCAGGGAGGTGCTGCTCCTTGTGCTCAAAGTGAGCCACAAAAGCACTGAGATGGGAGGATGGACAACTTCTGGGTGCCAGGAAACTGTGATTTAGGGGTTACACTGCCAAGTGTTGCTCACAGGTAGAGGACCCAAGCGAGAGGAGCAGCATCAGGGAGCTGTGGGAGAGATTTGCTGCCCCAGGTGCAATGCAGATGAGGGTGGGGGACAGCAGGCAGTGTGCTGCCACAATGAATAGCTTCCTAGTATGTTAAGGGGTTGGGATGGAGCTCAGAGATCATCCAGCCCCAACCCCCTGCCCTGGGCAGGGACACCTCCCATCAGAACAGGTTGCTCAAGGCTTTAGCCAACCTGGCTGTGAACACTGCCAGGGTTGGGGCAGCCACAGCCTCCCTGGGCAACCTGGGACAGTGTCTCACCACCCTCACAGCAAAAACTTCTGCCTAAGATCTAATCTGAATTTCCCTCTTGGAATTTCTCCCCACTGCTTGTTGTCCAGTCCCTGCAGTTCCTAACCAAGAGTCCCTCTGCAGCTTCCCTGGAGCCCCTTCAGCTCCTGGCAGGTTGCTCTGAGGTCTCCACACCAAACTTCCCTGGACAGCCTGTGCCAGTGTCTCACCACTCTCACAGGAAAAAGGCAGCAGATTAATGATGAAAGAAGATACATAACCTACTTATATATTTCCAGTATCCTTTTGGATGAGTCTGGAGGTTTCTGTCTCACAAGGGGAAGGTTCCTGCTCTGTATTACACCTGCTCCATTGCCTCCAGACTCTCAGCTTCTCCTCAGCTCATTGGTGCCAACCTACTTTGTATTAACAGCGATTCAAATGTTAACAGCTGCTGTCCATGTTCATCAAAAAGCAGCTTAATACAAATATATGATTATTGTATGAGCATTGTATAAAAGCTACTTGGTTGTGTCTTAAGCTAAAATAACAATAGACACTTTTATCCAATCCTGCTCCGTTTATAAATATATTTAAATGGCTATAAATATTTATAAATAGTTGCTGTAATCTTCTGTAATTAGGCTTTAAGCTGTGTGACAGACAGCAGCTGTTTGATCTGGGGGTGCTCTGTGTGTGTGTGTCAGCTCTCTCTAACAACAGTGCTGGAGTCAGGCAGGAGCTCTGAAGGGAGTCATGCCTTGCTCTTTC
>NW_008674970.1:32581-37287 GCF_000695815.1 Acanthisitta chloris
CCAGCGGAGGAGGAGGTGAGGAAAAGCTCAGCAGAGCTGGGAGACTGCAGCCCATGCCCAGGGGGTGCAGGAAGGACATAGTCAGGGCTTGCTGGGGGTGCTGCTGAGGCTGCTGCAGCTCTGAGTTATTGGCAGCTGGAAGCCAGGCTGGGAGGAAGGACCAGGACATGGTAGGTGTGGATACTGATCAAAATCCCTTTTTATTTCTACTCATAACTCTCTTTATTTCCCTCTGTTTGGCTCTGTGGCTTTGAGCTATCTTTGTTTCAGAAGGAAAGAAAATAACCTAACACAGACTCAAACAAAACTGGTCCTTTTTGCTCTAAAAGCCTTTTGGGAATGCTCTCAACACAGACGAAAGGGGTAGATTTTTCTCAGGGCTATAGATACCTGCTCACTCCTTGACACCAGCTAATGAGTTGGTGGCAGCAGGGCAGCACCACACAATGCCACACAATGCCACAGGTGCTCCCACAGGTGTCTCCTCTGCACTCAGGTCCCAAAGCAGCTGCTGGGACAGAGCTGGATGCCTGTCTGGACTGCTCTGTGCTCACCCTCTTACAGCTCAGGACAGACTGACATTGCCCTGGCTGTTCAGGTGACACCACAGAGCACCACAAAGAGGAGACAGCACAGAGGAGGAAGCTTAGACTAACCCACCCAGGAACACTGAGGTCTGGTAGGACAGAGAGCATCTGCCCCTGGGTGCCAAGGGCTGGATGAGTGTGTTCAGTGAAAGAAACAGAAACAGGTCACTGCAAAAGCTTTACTGGGCACATCTTTTTTTTTTGCTGGAGATCTCCCTGTGGGGATGATGACACAGGTGGCACTTTGGGGAGGTGCCTCTAAATGCTCAGTGGGCACAAGTGAGATGGGGAGGAGAGGGAGAGGCAGTTTGCCTGGTCCAGTCCAGATGGGCACACTGGATGGTGCTGATGTGCAAGGCTTTGACCCCTGGCACTGGGGTTCTCTGCTGGAGAGATGCCCCCAGTCCCACAGGCACCACTCTGTTACTCCACTGCACACATTGCCTTGAAGATCATAGGATCATAGGATCATAGAATAAGGGGTTGGAACGGACCTTGGAGATCATCCAGCCCCAACCCCCTGCCCTGGGCAGGGACACCTCCCACCAGAGCAGGTTGCTCAAGGCTTTAGCCAACCTGGCTGTGAACACTGCCAGGGTTGGGGCAGCCACAGCCTCCCTGGGCAACCTGGGACAGTGTCTCACCACCCTCACAGCAAAAACTTCTGCCTAAGATCTCATCTAAATTCCCTCTTTTGATTTCTCCCCATTACTCCTTGTCCTGTCCCTGAAGTTCCTAACCAAGAGTCCCTCTGCAGCTTCCCTGGAGCCCCTTCAGCTCCTGGCAGGTTGCTCTGAGGTCTCCACACAACCTTCTCTTCTCCAGGCTGAAGTCATCGAGAACCTCAGCCTTTTCTTTATCCAGGATAGCCAGGTCTCCTGATTGCTTCCACAGAGGACCCACATTATCCCTAGCCTCCCTTTTGCACGCATCATACCTGGAGAAGCCCTTCTTGTTATCCTTAATGATCCTGGCTAGCCTCAATTCCAGCTGTGCCATAGCCTCTCTGACCATGTCTCTAGCTTCTCTTACAACTTCCCTGTATTTCTCCCAGGCCATTTGTCCTCCATTCCTTCTCCTGGTGGATGTGTTCCCTGCCCTTGGCCTGGTTGTCCAACCACCCTCACTGTGCACCTGCTGGTGCATGAGAAGAGCATGCTCTTCTGGGGTAGATGGAGAGATCTTTCCTGCCATCCAGGCTGAGGAAGAGGCTGTGGAGGAAGACAGGGAGGTTTGCATGTGTGGGATGGAGACAAGCAGTGGGAAAGGGAGGAAAAGGGAAAGTGGAGCAGATCAGAACAAAGCCAGACTGCAGCAGGAGCCTGCGGCTGTGCAGGAGTGGGAAACCATCCAGCAGAGTGGGACAGGCTGTGCCAAAACACCAGGCATAGTCCTGCCCAGCCTCTGGCTCTCCATGCTCAGCCCTGCTCTTGAGCAGGGCACTGTGCTGCTCTGTGGTAGCTGATTGTCTTTTCCAATTTCTGTGTTTAAAAATGCAGGAGAACAGACTGGAAAGGAAAAAAAATCTAATTGCCAAGTGCAAAGTTGCAGAATGATCTTTGCTTTGCAGCTTTGACTTAGGCCCTGGCTGTGTATCTTTAATCTTTCAGAAGTCTTTAATCAGAAGGAAATCTGGCTTAGCCCTAAAGCCCAGGGGCTGAGCCTGTGCAGAGCAAACAGAATCCTCTGGAGCCTCCAGGAGGAGATTGCATGGAGACAGGCAAAGACATGGCCAAGGATGTCACTGCACAGCCACAGCAGGTACAGCAGTCAACAGGAGCTGTGCCTGGAGCCAGCTTTGGATTCAAGGAAGAAAAGTGATGCTCAGGACATGAACAGGGGCTGAAGGAGCTGGGATAGCTCTGAATGGATAAGCAGGCTGGGGGTTTGAAAAGGGAAAACTGAATGCCTGGGAAATGTTGTCTGCACTCACCTGGAGAGGAACTGGTGGGCTTGTAAGCCTGGAGTTTTCATGGAATCACACTGCTTTGGGCTGGGAAGGCCTTAAAGATCTCATTCCACCCCTTGGCTGCAGGGCTGATCTTACCAAACCAAGGGGTTACACGGTGTCCTGTAGCACTCCTGGGGTGGTTGATGCTGTGTGCATAGGAGGTGTGTGTATATTTATGTGGACACTCCAGTCTGATGGTCAAGGAAGAAAGAATAACCACTGCTTTGGTAGGAACCATTTGTGGTTTGCAGAGCATTGATTTGGCCTGGATTCAGTATTACAAGTGCTGAGGCACTGGCACAGGTTGCCTAGAGCAGCTGTGGTGGCTCCATCCCTGGGAGTGTTCCAGGCCAGGTTGGATGGGGCTTGGAGCAACCTGGGCTAGTGGAAGGTGTCCCTGCCCATGGCAGGAGTAAAACTGAATGAGCTTTAATGTCCCTTCCAACCCAAAAAAGGGCCAAAAATATACCACTCAACAAACTCACCTGTGCTGTGGGTCAGTTCCTTTTCTACTGTGCCTTTTCTTATGTAGAATTAGCATCATGGTCATGCCTTGAGTTGTGTGGAAGAATCATAGAAACCCAGACTGGCTTGGATTGGATGGTACCTTAAAGCTCATCCAGTTCCACCCCCTGCCATGGGCAGGGACACCTTCCACTAGCTCAGGTTGCTCCAAGCCCCATCCAACCTGGCCTGGAACACTTCCAGGGATGAGGAAGCCACAGCTTCTCTGGGCAACCTGTGCCAGTGCCTCAGCACTGATTTAGGGGTGAAGTTGAAGAGTTGCAGGGGTTTGGGGCTCTTCTAGACACTGTTGCTAGGAGTTTGCTAAGAGATCCTGCAAAGCAAGTGGAAGCCATGAAACACTGTGGGATCCTGTGCAGCCTCTCCCTGTGCTGCTTCTGTGCTATAAGCAAAGCCAACCCTGCCAGCACTGCTTTTTCCCTTTAAATTTCAGTGTATCTCCTTCAGACCTTGCTGGGACACATTTTTTTGGCATGAACAAGGCTTTTCCCACTGTCTTAAAGCAGAGCAGACTTGCTTTACAAATGTTTTCAGGCAGAGCTAGCCAGGGTAGATGGCAGGTCCTGCCTACTGCTGGGTTTCCCTTCCCTTCTCTCCTCCCCTGTTGAATGTTCCTGGCAGTTTTAACTGTGCTAAAAAGCTCAGAAGAAATTATGAGACTTGGAAATAATCCTGAATTCAGCCTAAAATATGGGAGGGGGAAAGGTACTTGGATTGACACAACCTTCTGGTCTGTGGTCACACACTCCTGGCTCCTCTGGGGCAAATATCAAAGCAGCTTCTGCTTTAGGAGGAGTTGTGAAGTTTTTGTGGGGTGAAGAGGGGGTAGGAAACCCTCTTTGAGACAGCAAAATATATTATTTTGTATTGTTTTCTCATTTAGATTCATTTGGCACCACATATGAATCCAGGTTAAGCTGGAGGGTCATGGATGTGTTCATCTTTAGTCCCAGCTGGCCCGGAACTTTAATTTGGGAGAGGGATATCCTGGATGTCCCTTTCACCCAGCTAAGAAAGTCAGTGTGGGATATCACAGAGGTTTTATCCCAGCCTGTGGGTTCTCTGTGGGAATAAGTGGGACAAGGTGACCTTCACAGTGCTCACAGACCCCAACCCATGAGAGCCAGGACAGAAAGCACATGCACCAGTGGGGCAAGTGCAGGAGAAAGCTGGGTATGAGTTAGTGCAGAATAAGGCAATGAACAATTAATGGTAGAAATTGATAGTTGTCCTGTGGGTTCAAATTCAAAGCCAAAGCAAAAGGTTGAGGCTACATTGTCACCCACCAACCAGATGACTCTTAACCATAATAGTCATCATGAAGCTGGTGGGGCCAAGGAGGTGGAAACCTGCCCAGCACTGAGGGGACTGAAAATACTCCCATGGAAAGCTGGAGCTAAATACAGTTGGAGCTGTCACTAGTGGTGTTTCTCAGGGCCCAGTACTGGGGCAGGTCCTGTTTAAAATCTTTATTGCTGATCTGGATTTGGGGAGTGAGTGAACCACAGTAAATTTGCAGAGGACACCAAACTGGGTGGGAGTGTGGATCTTCCTGGGGTAGGAAAGATCTACAGAGACACCTGGACCAACTGGATCAGTGAGCTGAGAACAACTGTATGAGAGTCACTAAGGCTCAGTGCTGG
>NW_008674971.1:0-212 GCF_000695815.1 Acanthisitta chloris
GATGCGGATCTACAGAGCTTCAGGAGAAACTGATTGTAAGTTGGTGGGGAAACTTTCTCCCTCCTCCCCTCTTTCTGAGAGAGCCGAGAAAACGGGCGAATTCAGTTCTCTCTTCTCCCGTCCCCTTCGCACAGGGAGGCTCGCTCCTTCCCTTCCCCTGGCTGGGAGCCGCCAAAGCCCAAGTTCGGCGCCTAATTAAAAAGAGTGGCAGG
>NW_008674971.1:238-1488 GCF_000695815.1 Acanthisitta chloris
AATGGCCTTAGAGTTTACTGCCTCTGAGAAGGAAGACACAGAGGGAGAGGCAGGGGGATGGAGTGTGCGGAGAAATGGAGGGGCTGAAAGAAATGGGGAGGGGGTCTCTAAGTACCGGTGGAGGAAGAGGAGACATTAAAGGAAGGGGGGGAATGGAGGGTTTTAACTTTTAAAGAGGAGCTGGAAGGTGGAGGGGGCGGGGAAGTACTGAACTGTGTGCCGATACCAAATCCTTCCAGCTCTCCGGCTGCCTCAGCTGGGGAGGGATGCGGAGTCAGGGAGCAACTGTGGGGGAGCGGGAGAGTGGCGCACAGAGAGGCGAGAGAATGAGCGGATCTGGGATGGAGGGACGGACGGAGGGAAGGTGCTTTTCCGAGCCGCGGAGCGCTGTTCCCGGGTGCCTGCCTTGCCTTTATCTCTCTCGGACCCCGGTCCTTTCCCTCCTTCATCTCCTCTCTGATGTTTGCAAACCAAACGTCACCAATCAATACGAACCCCGGCTCTGTGGGTGCGTGTGTGGGTGTGTGTGTGCGTGTGTGAGCGTGTTTGTTGATCCTGACCTGCTGGACTTCAAAAATCTGCCTCTTCCGACTCCCTCCCAGCCTGTAAGTTCAGAATTACAACCTTATACGTCTATGCAAACTTTTATTTATCGGAGACTTCCTTTCTCTAGGAGAAAGAGAAATTGTCACCATGTGATCGGCTAATTTCTGACACACGGGGCTTTACCCCTCCCCCAGCGTGGGGAAAAAATATCTCCCGTGGATCTCTTTGAACTGTGCACAATCCATAACTTTGGCAATGTATATACAGTGTTATTTCTGCAAGGCAGTTTTCCAGAGTTAGGGAAGGTGGTTGCATTCTGCTAAATGGATCCTTTGTGGTGAGTGCAGATTTATGCCCAGTTTTGATTTATAATTAAATTAGCTTCTAATTTGCAATGTGTGTGTCTGTGTTTAAAATGTATCTAATCTGAAACTGAGGACAGGGGCACTTTAAATGAAAATCTACCTTGCGCCTCAAGGGTTTCTTTATGAAGGGATAGCCGGGAGGGCAGCGTACAGCAGGAAAGTGGGGCTGTAATTTCCATTAGGCGATGTCAATCAATCCTTCTTTTCAATACATCAATTAATAAATCCGATTGGTGCTGCGGGCTGCTCCCCCCGGGCACTCTTTCTGGCCGGATGGGGAAGTGTGAGGAGAAGGCAAACTTTGGCAGGGAAGTCCCCGCAGGCAGAGCCCGACCCGAC
>NW_008674972.1:0-5347 GCF_000695815.1 Acanthisitta chloris
AATTAATACTCATCATAAGACGTCTGTGCTTACAAGAATATCTACATATCTAAAGCAAAGAATCAGATATTTACCTGGACTTCAACAGGCAATTTCTCTAGGTATGAGGCTAGGTTTTGTAGAAAGGCCCTTGCATTTACAGCCTTACCTATTTGGGACTGAAGTATGCAATTCTTGGGCATTCTAAATTAAGATAATTACTGGCTAGAAAGTACGTGCACACTAAGTGGCCGCTGGATGGCCCAAAAGCAAAAAGCAAGCACTTTATTTTTTATGTTCCTGATAACACATGTAAAATTGAGTGAACAGCAGGTGTTGCCTATCCAAACACAACTGATTTGCCAGTACTGTACTCTCCAGCTAAACTACCCAAGTCTGCAGTCTTGAGTATGGTTTTGAAAGTATCTCTTCTGTGCTAACCTCAGTATAACAGATTTCCTAAGAAAAAAAAAAAAAAGGCAGAATAACCACTTTCTCTTCTTAACAACGTAAGCTATATTTTAGCAATAAGCCAAAACAAGTTTAGGAAGTTGCAACACATTTTTAAATAAAAACAGTGTCCCATCTTAGTGTTCAAAGTATGTACATTTATATATACCGTATGGTGTCATCTTCATGATAATGTATTACTAATTTTATAGGCTTTCCAATTCCAAGTCTTTCCATATAATACCTGTAAAAAGGTACTTTTGGTACATTTTTGGTGAGTTGGAAAACAATTGATATAGAGAGGTTAAAATTGTTTTGAAAACTTGGTGGGATCCATTAGGACGTAAAACTTAAGATATCTGTACTCAGCAGAGTATATTTGTACTTGGATATCTGCACTCAGCATTGGTGAAGCCACACCTCAAGTACTGTGCTCAGTTTTGGGCCCCTCACTTTAAAAAGCGCATTGAGGTGCTGGAGGAACTCCAGCCAAGGGCTACAAGGCTCATAAAAGGTCTGGAACACATGAGGAACAGCTGAGGGAATTGGATTTGTTTAGCCTTGAGAAGAGGCAGCTCAGGGGTGACCTCATGGCTCTCTGTAACTGCCTGACCAGGAGTTGTAGAGAGGTGGGGGATGGTCTCTTCTGCCATTCCTGCAGTGAGAGGACTAAGAGGGAATGGCCATGAGACAGGGGAGATTCAGATTCAAAAACTTGTTCACTGTTAGGGTGGTCAGACACTGGAATAGGTTGCTCAAAGAGGTGAAGTCGCTATCCCTGGAAGTGTTTAAGAGGCATCTGGATCTGGTGCTGGAGGACATGGTTAAGGGTTACAGCAGAGGCAGGTTAATGACTGCCTCAATGATCTTTGGGGTTTCCTCCAACCTTGATGATTCTACAATTATTTGAGGAGATCAATAGAGCGAAAGAGATATTCAACCACCTATCTACTGACAGATTTTTATTGCTTCTTAACCAGTGATACAGTTCAGAATTTTAGATGCAAAGAGGGAAGCCAGTTGTGATATTTTTCTGTCAGTGTAGAACATTCTCCAGAATTGACCACTGTGGAGTATCCTTTGCACAGGATCTGGGACATTTGAATATACCCAGATAGAGGGATTTAACTGTTAATTACTACGGTTTTGCAGGAATATGCTTAAAACAGGTGTATAAAAGCAAAATTTTTATTCCTCTGGTACACTGTTCTACTGGCCCTATGGATGAATTAAAATCAAGTCAAAATACCCTTTTTCATAACAGTGTTATCAAGTTCTGAGTTCTAGAACACAGACTTGAGCAAAACTCAAGAGAATTTTACCAGAGAAACAACAGCCCCAGTGATGTTCAGTTTTTTGCAAAGTGGATTAGAAGATTCACTCATTTATAGGGAAAAATTACTAACAGTCAATTCAGTCAAAACTCTATAGCTCCAAATCTGTTGAAAAAAACAATTACCTGCAGAATTAGAGTGAAGTGGTTTCACATGGGGAAAAAAGTCTGTAAACTTTGAAATAAGTCTAGAAGCATTTTGCTTCCTAAAGCAAATCCTGTCTAACCATCATGCTCCATGTTCAAACACAGTCTCTCAAGTATACAAACTTATAAGCTTCATTTTCCTCAAAGTGAAACATAATATTAAACACTCCCTGCAATTATATACCTCTTAAATTTATGAAGACCACAAAATCCCACAGAGTTAATTACACATACATGCTAAAGTTGTTACCTAACTGACAAGCTGAAATGCCACATCAGTGAGGTAACAGCAGTAGCACTGGCAGAGATAACTTGCTTCTGGCTATCAGTGAGGGAAGCGGTGACAAGATTCCAGAATTAAAGAGTGTAGTTAAGCACTCTGGTAGCTTTCAGTCTAAATGTTGTATGAAAAACAGTCCAAGGAGAGGTACAATAAAGCATGAATGGGATAACAGGAACTTGCTCTGGATGCTTTCAGTCACTATTAAAAGTTTCACAGCCCTCAAATAACAGCAGCCCTGATTTATTTTAAAGCTTATAGGACTTCAACAATATTTCAGGAAGGTGGTACCAATTTTTTGCTTGGTGGATGTACTATATTGACATACTGTGTTCATTCATGAGCTTCAGACAAACAGCATCACATTTGTTTTCCTAAAAAAGCTGTAAGGAGCTAGAGCTGCTGCAGACAACTAAGAAGACACAACAATTTAAAACTAAAGCAAAACAGTTCTTCCTATTACCTCTTTTCCTCTTTTGCTCTCAGCTGCTCCTCTTGTCTCAGGACCTGAACCATTACAGACTCAAACATGCCTGTTGACAAGCCCACTAAATTGCGAGGCGTGGAACGGCGTCTTGTTGAAACACATGTTCCTCCTTTCTCATCCTCCTGCCCACAGCGTCCTCTAGATGCCGCAGCTAATGATGTTTTCTCTCTTAAATGCCTACAAGAAAAGAGCAAGCCAATTCACAACTATCATTTTCCCTACCAATGGCACTTTGATGCCTACCTACCAACCATCGAGCATATTTACTCAGACAAAAAAGCAGTTATTTTTCACCTGCCACTTTTTCCACTTTTAAAATTCCTTTATGAAATTTTAAAATTAAACCAAACATGCTAATACGTGCCATGTTTTCACACCAGTTGAAAATGGTGGATATTTACCTCAAGTAACCAAATATGATTTGGAGATTGAAATCTGTATATTAACCCATAGATATTTGGAAATAAAAAACCTTCACTTTTAGCAGGTACTTAAAAATACTAGAAAAAATCCAAAGTGTATTTGTTGGTTTAGGTCGTGGGGGACATGAGCATTCAACACCAGTTTAGTTTCATTTAAAACTACAAAAGGTGAAAGGCAAAACACTACAAATGTGGCTGCAAAGTGTCATTCCGTGTCACATTCCTTCCAAATGCTCCAGCAAAACTGGTACAAGAAGTAAGTTATAACACAGCCTCTGAAAACACATCTGGGGATGGATGGGAAAAATCCAATCTCCATTCAAAAGCAACTTCGATTCTAAGGCAATTTTCTGTGGCTTGTAGTATCTGAGAATTATACAACCAACATTCATTGCTCCCCTTGAGACACCTGAAGCGGATCACTGAGCCAAATATTGCTCTGCAAGGAAGCCAGAATGGCTATACTAAGAAGTAGCTCTTCATTTTAGTAATAAAATTAGTTCTGTTAAACACTTAAAACAAATCTGATCAAAAAATCAAAAAATAACAGACTTCTAGATTCCTTAATCCCTTCTGTATATACTTCTTATGAACTTTTACTCAGCTAGTGTATGGAGACATATTGAAAACATCTTTACAAATCTCTGAAGAGTTAATATTAAAGAAATTCACTATACACTGAGGCCAGACTACTTTTAGACAGTTTAGTATTTATCAATATTTATTTGAAAACGACTGTGCATTTGTGAAAGAACAGCAATTAGCAACTGACTTTTTAGTAAATGCATGTATTGCTATTTGATGACACAGTGCATAAACTGACTTCACTTTCTTACAGAGCTTCTAATCAAAAGGCCTTGAGCATTCCCAGATCCTACTGAATCCAGTGAGTAGGCATGCAACTCAAAAAAGAGCCTCCAGCAAAACACCCTTCAATTCAACACAGCAGAGATGCTGCAGTGACACAACATACAGAAATGCACACGGCACAGACCTTCCAAGCAGCATTTGGTCATTCATTCACCAGGAGGAACTCTACTAAGCCAGGAATTCTGATATTTTTTAATCAGGTTTTACTCAAGCAAACTAGCAACATTCATGCCCCATTAGGTTCAGCTCATTTCCTTCTATTCCCAAACTGTCCCCAAAACTGCTGTTTGCTACACTAGGACAGAACACCTTAATTCTGACTTATTCAGCTGAGTTCTGCACCACACTCCTCCAGTGTTTCTACTACACAAACATGGGTCTTCTTACCAGCTGACAGATAATGCTCTGTGTCTCTAGCAAACTTGAAGTTAATGGACATGCACAGCTCTACACATTTCCTAATACCGTTTTCTTCACCTGCATCCTTTGCCAAAAAACCCTCCTGGTTTTCACATGCACAATACTATGTCATTCAGAACACTGGTGACCCTTTCACTACACGAATGGTTTTCTGAATACGATTAACCTATGCCTAAGTCAAACTCAGAAGAAAACACTTGCTTCGGTCATGCTTTAAACTTGGCTTTCTACTATATAGCTTGAGAGCTTTCTATGTTTCAGTTGCTTTGGCTGCTAAAAACGTTCCTGCCATGGACTTATGTTAAAACTTACCAGAATTTCCATTATGCCATTTAAGACTACAGTGTGCCAAGGACTATCTTTGATATTATGATCATCAGAACATATGCCATTTCAAAGCAGGTAACTTCAGCTCAAGATTTTTCCTACTTGTTTTAAAGACAATAACAATTTCAAAGAGCCAGATGTTGATACAGAGTTTAGGTAGCTTCATGACAGAATAAAAGAAAGGAGCATTCGACATCTTGTCTAAACAAGCGTGCCTCCACGTTCACAAAAGGCTTCTTTCAGAAGGAAAAGCGTAGCCAGAAAATGCTGTGCTCTATTTGGAATTTTGGTGTTTTCAGGTTTGGAATTTCCAAAGCATTTTGAATAAAGGCATGAATAGTTCCCACTGGGAAACGTTCCTCTTAATCAAGGTACCGAGAGTTCAAGTGTTCGGTTGTGGGTTTTGGCTTTTTTTTGCTGAGGTTTGGTTTGGTTTAGTTTAGTTTTGGTCGAATTTTGGGGGTTCTTAACGGTACTCTTTACATAGAGAAACACACTCTACTGTTCTACTTTATGTAAACAAGACGAGCCAGGGCCCCTATAGAGTTTTCTACACCTACCGGGACAGCAGCGCCAACTTCTGTTCCAGCATCATCTCCAGCTTCTGGGCCTGTTTGGAGAGCCAGTGGTCT
>NW_008674973.1:0-832 GCF_000695815.1 Acanthisitta chloris
TATTTTGAAAAGACTTGTGAACACTGCAGACACATTGAGTAAAAACTACTGCAGGCATGGGATGGTGGAAGTGAGCTGCAAAAGGAAGAATGTCAGAGATGTGACATTAGGTTCGATCAAAGGTTCCTGGTGTCCAGTCGCAGGCAGCAGTGACTCCCTGGGGATGGAGCACATGGGATGGAGTATGTATGCTGTGATCTTTAGAGTAAAGGGTTGCACCTGGCCTGTAGATTTCAGATAGTTCCCAACAGCCTTGTTCAAATGTGAATCCATTCCTCCATCATCTCATCACACCATCCTCCAGTGTCAGACACAGCAGAACTCTGTGTAAGAGACAGTCTGTGGGTTTTGCACTGTTGGTAGTGGCATGGTGCTGATTTTCATCTTCTTCCCCAAATTTCCAACAGAAGTGGAGGTAATTTCATCCAGTGCTGGGTCCATGTCACCAGTCTCAGTGTGCTCTGAGAGGGCTTGTCACCAGGTGCTTCTCCCTGCGGTGGCACTGGTTGCTTGTGAAGAGCTCACTGGTTGTGTGTTGAGTATGTGCTGGCACCACACCATGCAGTTGGGTCCAGCATTCCCTGCTCTCCCTCTAACCTGCCCCCTCCACCCCAATTGTTTTTCCAGACTGTGTCGGTAATTGAATGCGCAGAGGTAGCAGGGCACGGATCTGTGTCTGAGCTCTGCTCCCTTCAGCACCCCGAGAGGGAAGAGAAGTGGAGGGGAAGGCTTTTATCCCCCGTTAAAAAGCAGAAACATGGGATGTGCATTAGGCTTTCTTCTTCCGAGAGCATTTCTGCGTTTCCCCTCTCGCAGCTGTCCCTCCCCGCGC
>NW_008674973.1:889-8061 GCF_000695815.1 Acanthisitta chloris
AGATGTTCCCTATCAAACTCAGAGCCATGCCAACAAACTTTGGCACACATGAAAGTGCGCTGAGGAATGGGCCTCCGCAAATACCATTTATTTTTTCCCCCCACCCTTCCATTCCTGTAAGTATTTTTAAATGCTAATGGTTTGCACGCCGCGACAGCCGCCGGGGGCTGCTGCCAAACGAGCGGCTCAGGTATCCCCGGCGCCTCGGCGGGGCTGTGCTAACCTTGAGCCCTGCCCTGTGTTTTCCCCCATGGCTTTCCAAGGACGGGGCTGTTTTCCCGTGGGCAGTGTTGTTTGGAGGCAGCGACCCGCAGCCCAGACGGCAGTGGGGAATGCAAGCGATGCTTTTAGGGGGGGGTTGCTGTAAATCTGTTTCGGTTTTTTTTTCCTCGTGCTGTCAGGGCTGGTTTGTGATGGCCTGAAAAAGCGTAGTGAAAGATGCTATGGGGGCTGAGTGGCCCCTTTAGGCTGGGCTTCTTGTTGTTTTTCTTTTCCTATGAGTGTAGTAAGACACTGGCACAGGTTGCCCAGGGAGGCTGTAGCTGCCCCAACCCTGGCAGTGTTCAAAGCCAGGTTGGATAAAGCCTTGAGCAACCTGCTCTGGTGGGAGGTGTCCCTGCCCACAGCAGAGGGGATTGAGACTGGATGATCTGTAAGGTCCATTCCAACCCCCTAACATACTGTGATTTACCATAATCCCAGTGCTTAGTGTATGTGGCAATGTGAGCTGGGTTTTTGGCTAGTGTGGGATGCAGTTTTTCCTCATCTCTTTCTCAACATCTTCCCTGCAGGTGACTCCCACTGCTGTCATACAGCTGTGAGCCCTGGGACATGGTGCAGATGGGGCCACTGTGCTGCCCAGCAGCACTGTCAGCACCACGAGTTGTTGGAGATCATCAGTGCACACCAGGATAGACCAAGAGCCAAAGAACAGTTTGGCCAGGACTCAGCACTACCGACCAGAACTGAGTTGGCTTTGGCCATGAGAAGATAGGTGAGTGCACAAGTGCAAACCTTCCTCTGTCCACATGAGCAGCACATCTTCTGCTGAGTAAAACAATCTCGAGGCTGTTGCACGCACATGCTTTGATGGAACAGCTCCCCATTGCACTCTGATGTGTAAATGTGGTTAAAAGCTGCTGCAGGCAGGAGCTGCCACTCTTTTATGCTCCTGTGCAGGCTCAGTGCTGCACATGTTTATCCTCCCATCCCAAACAGCAGAGCCATGTCCCACCTCTCCAGTTCCACCACTCAACCCCACACCCTCAGTGCCAGATTTGGTGCCAACCACCCACCCCCACTATGGAGAAATGGGCTTGGGCAGAAGACAGCAAATGTTACCCCTCACTTGCTGAATCAAGTAAAGGCCATTTCTGGCAGAAGTTCTATTCTCATCTAATTTAAATGAGAGAAGCCCATTTGTTTCAGCACCAGGGCTCTTCAAAGAAAGCCTGAACTCCTTTTTACCCATCTGTTATAATGGCAGCAATGTATTTTTTTACTCTTCTCTCACACTGTAAAGACTGAAGACTTTTTGCTCAAATTTGAAAAAAAAAAATAAAATTCCCATCAGGATGAAGACCAGACATTGCAAACTTTGCATGCAGGGTAGTGAACCTCTCTCCCCACCAGTGGGCTTATCTGAGATCATCTCCTCGAGGAGTGCATCAAGATTTCCATACTGGAAAAAGACCCTTCTTGGAGGATTTTGCACAAGAAGGGATGGCATGAGCCATTGCACAGTGAGTTTGGTTAAGAGAGGAGGAGGCAGACAAGGTCCTGGGGGAGGGAGAACAGCTCACTCACTTCCAGCCTGGATTTGAAGAGAGATGAAGCAATGATTGCTGAGAGGTTCAGAGGAACAACCAGATGTGCACGCGATAGCCAGGACTGTGGGAGGGAGGGAAAAGGAGTGTGCACAATCCAAGTGCAGGAGTCAGCTCTGGCTCCAAGGTTGTGTTCTCATGGCCACAAGCGATAGCTGCAGCAGAGGGAAGTGACTGGGTGGACTGGGCACCCTACTGGACTGGATGAGGACAGGGACCATTTCCAGAGACATCCTCCCCCCAGACTTGTGCCTCTTGCAGTGGTGATAGTGATACTTAGAAGACAGTGTCAGCTGCACCCTCTGTATCCTTGTCCTGGCTGTGGACCTTGGAAAATAAATGTAACCTTTGAGAAAGGGTTAAGATACCGAGGTGGTGTAAGAAAAATGGTCTGAGCTGATGAAAACCCCCTCTCTGCAGGGAGAGAGAAGGGGAAAAAGATTGTGGTTATATTTTTACAAAGGGTTTGCAAGGTCTATTTCTAGAAAGTAGGAGAAGTTGAGTGCCAGTCTCTGGTCCCCTTCATTAAGGAGGGAAAGCAGCACACTGCATTTGCCATAAAAATAGTAATGATAATTAAAAAAACCCCCATGGCCCCTAAATTATCCTATTTAAAAATAAAATATAAAATCAAGAGGTAGTTGCCATTTCACATGTGGTCTGGTTTAAATCCTGGGAGCAACGTGGCCCCTGAGATCTAACCTGTTGGAGTAGTTCCCTGCTGTGTTCAAAGGCAATGGCGAACCCTTGAATTTGCTTTCAAACTTGGACTGGGATTGCTCTGGGATTGCTAAAGTTTTTTGCAGCCATGTGCAAGTTGGGGAAGATCTCTTTTCATGACCAAGCAGTCTGTGGGAAAAATATATTGGTACATTTGCATGGAGAGAACAGTTTGGGATGTGAGGCAAGTCTCTCTCCAGATGCTTGTTGGATTGTTTTGTGGCTTACACAGAAAGCCTGCAATCTTTGGGGCTTCCTATAAAACCTGGAGGACAAAAGTCCTCTCTGTAAGTGCAAAGGCAGATTCTCCAAATGAGGCAAATTTCAGCAGTTGACCTTCATTTAACACTCCCAAGCCAGATGAAAAATTGCAGACTGAATCCGACTGTGTGTGCTTAGGAGGGTTTTCTAGTTGCTGGTGCACAGGTGCTGCTACAGGGAGGATGCAGACATACCTTGATGTACACTGGCTAAGTAACCCTGCTTTTCTGAGCTGGACAGTCTGTGTGGATTCAAAGGTAAAGCTGGCTTGTTCTCAAAACTCAGGATATCCTTGTCCTCCCCAGTTCATCTTCAGTTTCTCTATTTGTGAGTGCATTGCTACACTGAGCACGTGGACAGAGATTGCAGAGCCTTTTCTCCTGCTAGGAGAGGGATCTGGAAACAATTACAAAGCTGCTCATGCTTGATCACTCGGGTAGATCTTAAATGCCTGTCTTAATATTTTGCAGGAGTGAAGATGGCATCTGAATTTTTGTGGTGTGCAGGTTACACAGTGGAGCACACAGACTTTGACGCTTCTGCTCTTTGCATGTTTCAGGGTCCTGAGGACCCCACAGCTTCCCTGAAAGCCACATACAGTTTCACAGAAAAGCTAAAATGCACAGGAAAAAAAAAAACCCTGAAGAACAAACAAACAGTGTTTGTCTGATATTTGTGTGAAGTGTCAGCTCAGTCATGTTCTTATGCACCTTTGCTGAACCTGACCCTTTGTACCTCCAACTGAACAAGAATATTAATTGAAAAATAAAAAAAATAGAGTTCTCTGTGAAAATGAAGGCAACCAAAATAACTCACAAATCTGGGCTGAAGTCAGTCAATGACAAGACAAAACAATAGGAGTCCTTCTTTGCTTCCTTAAATATTGAAATGCTTCACTGCAGCATTTTCAGGCTAGAGCAGTTTGCTTTATTGAACATCATTTAGTTTGAAGCTTTCTTTTTTATTTTTGTTTTCAATGGACCTAAATTTAAAAGAGTTGTGGGTTTTAGTTTGACTTTTTTTAAAAGATTAAATAGTCTCCAAGCAAACCAGAACATTTTGTTACTGGTCAAGCAAAACGTTTTTGGTTGACCCAAAATGAATCGAGATTTTCTCATCCTATTAAGTCTTTCCTCTTCAGTTCAGCTCCAAACCCAGAATTTTCCACCACTAGAAGAAACCAGTCATCCTTGTTTTCACCTTCCTCCTGCAGCAGTAAAGGGTCTAATTTTGGTTGCCCCTCTTTTAATCAGACCTTGCTTTATTAACCTCTCCATTTGCTGCAGGCTGAGGTCTGTGATACCAGTGTTTGTAGCCAGGGTGTGGTACAGATCACCCTCCAACTATCTCAGATACCTCCCCAAAGAGCTGCTAAGCCTCTTTGGCCATCAGCCTGCTTATTTGCAAGCTTTATAGCTACAGTTCAAACCCTGCCCGTGACACCAACACTTAAAAATCATCATTAGTATGTGGCCCTGGTAAGCCTGTGGGTGTCAGTTGGGTGTGCAGTCATGGATTATCCAAAAACTCAAGAAAACATCCTCCTCCCACAGAAACTGCTGCAAAACAGCTTCTACACAAACACTGTGAGAGGCAGCAACCAACTGAACCTTCCAAAGCCATGAAAGGAAGTTACCTACTGAAGCCCTGGTAAGGGGCAAGCACTCTAACACAGAGATCCTTGGAAAACCTCCTCCCAGATCCAGCCTCAGCAAGGAACAGCTCACTAAGAACATCCATAAACAGATGGAGTTTTATATCTTTTGTGTGTGTGTGCTTTCTGCAGAGAGAAAGCATCTACATTTTGTGAACTTTATTGCAGGAAAGACTCAATGTTTCATCTTAAAGACTTCCAAATTGTAGCAGGCGTTATCTGTGGGGTGGCCAGTGGCCAAGGCTGCAGGTGGAAGCAGAACATCCCTCTGAGCTCAGTGAGTGCTTGTGAGCTGGCAGGGTGCAGGCACTGAAAACAAGGAGCACCACAGGCAGTGTTAGTTCAGGGTGACAGTGGAGTGCTGCACATGTTGGCCACACTATGTGGAGCACCACAGGCAGTGTTTGTTCAGGGTGACACTGGAGTGCTGCACATGTTGGCCACACTATCTCAGAGCACCTGTTTATGGTGCTGAGGATAACCTGCCTGACTTGGACTCCTTTCACCTCTGGCCATGGCTGCAGGATGGTGCTAGGCAGCTGAGGAGATGGTGAGGTCCTACCCCTGCACATCTGTCTGTTTGTAGCTTGATTCTGTTTGCAGAATAATGGGGGAAGCAAGCTAGTGTATGCCCTGTAGCACCAGCAGCTTGCTGCTCTCCAAAAGGGTTCCTTGGTTGTTCTTTTAGTGTATGTCCTGTAGCACCAGCAGCTTGCTGTTCTCCAAAAGGGTTCCTTGGTTGTTCTTCCTTATATTTCTTCCTTATATTTGTGTTACAGACACCTCCAGAGACCCTGAATGAGGAGGAGGTGGTTGTGCTCTGGACAAGGCTCCACAGAGAAATATCCAATAGCCTTCTTCAAGGATACAGGAAAGGCAAGGGGTCAGCTTTGCAAATAGGTAGGTGTTGTCACACATCCTCCATTGGCACTGCACACATAGCCTGGCCCAGTGTCCCTTCAGCCACCTGGGCTGGAAAGGATCCAAACCACCTTACACTGGTTCAGCACACAAACAGCACCATTTCTGGGGTACCTTGTGGGGATGCAGAAGGATGGGAGCAGATCCCACACCACTCCTTGAGGGTCAGCAGCATTTCACTTGCCAAAGGGAGTTGTCTCAGCCCAACATGCTGAGTTGCAGTGGTGTTGAGCTGGGAGAAGTGAGAGGACAATATCCTCCAGCATGTGGCTTGTGTAGCTGGAAGGAGATACAAGAACAGGCCAAGACACACTGGGCTCAGCTGTCATGTTGAGCCTGACTGTCACTTTATGGTAATAAAGTGATTTTCACATTGTGTAATACTCTACTACAAATACATATTACAAGCACTGCTGGCCCTTTGGTTTGGCAGCCATCTGTCCCTCTGTCTTGCCATGAGAAGGCAAGGATTTCTCACAGACTCTTGCAGAGGTGGCAGGAGCTGCACAGCTGGCTGGCCCTGAAAGTGGTACAGTTGGTGGTGCAGATGTGCATGCCCATGAGAAAGGAGATGGGGCTGTGGGAAGAGGTGGGAATGGTGTGAGAAACACCAATCACAGGAACAAGGCTGGGAGAAGAGTCAGGAGCTCTCAGCTGGTTCTCAGCTGGCAGCCAGCACACCCTGATGGGATGTGGGTTGTTTCAAATGGGACAATATAAATGATGCAGCAGAGCAAGGCCAAAAATGTCTGTACCCAGGGGGTCTGTGGGTCTCCATCTCTTCCAGAATGTGCATGGGGATCCAAAATCTCCAAAACCTGCATTTCATTGTCCCAGGGTTGCACTGACCTTTCCTCTGCCTTGCCCAGCAGATGTTTATTGTTAAAAATACCTGAATGGAGACTCTGTGGTGACCTTCAGTCCATTCTCCCCACATTTTGCTGCTCTGACTCTTCAACTCTAGCCTGTGTCTCACTCTCTTCTTCACCTATCCACCACAGGCGCTGAAAACACATTACCCCTGTCTCTTTACAGCTGTGGTTTATATATTTAAAGACTTTTATCATGTCTTCTCCCCCACACTTCTCTCCTCTCCAGACTAAACAACCTCAGTTCACTCTCTTGAGCATGTAACAACAATAAGTTTGTTTGATGAAAACTCAATTTGTTTAGTGCAGTGGTTCTAATCACTTGAGTTATGCCAAAGATAACAAACATTTAGCAAATTTCTCTTCAAATCTTTAGTTTTATCAACTGTTTTGACAGTTAGATTATAATTTTTACACACAGGGTTAGAATGAAAGCAATTGCTTTCTAGTTTTTCTACATAAATGTTTGAATTATGACTTTTCCATTAGGCAAAGCAATTAGAAACATTATAAAACTGTCATGAAATATTTACCTTGGGGTTAGAAAAAGTATTATTTTAGTGATATTTAAAAACTATTTAGAAATTATTTTTTAAAGTAATTAGCTGCAACAATATTGCTTTAGCTATACAAAAATATATATCAATACTTTCTAATTTCCACTCATTTTACTGCTCAACTCTGGTTTTGTCAGTCAAAATGGTAAATCATTGGAATCTGGACAGGATGAATTTTATTTGATTTTACCACTTTTGGTTTTGTTTTTTTTTAAGGTGCTTTTATTTACCCAGAATTTATCCTGTTTAGGGTTTTTTTCATGCAAATATTTTAAGATGAGAAATTACTATGGAATATTTCTGTCTGTATGGAAAATTCATCTTAAATAATCACAGTGAGGAAAGAAAGACTCCAAAAATGTCA
>NW_008674973.1:8098-12967 GCF_000695815.1 Acanthisitta chloris
TATATTGCATGCTGAGCTTCCTTCCAGTTCAGATCTTATTTTCTGAAAGCTGAACTTACCTTGAGGAAAAAGCTCAAAAGTTGAAACAAGGAAACATGGGGTGGGGGCCTGAAAAGCTAAGATGTTTTGAGGCTCAGTTTCAAAGCAAACACATCACTGTAATGAGAAGTGTCCTGGAAAAACAGGCTGCTCTCCCCACCCAGCTCTGCTGGTCACCAGCTCTGCACGGGATGCAGAGAGGTTTAGTCCTGGCATGGTGTGGAGTCCCTGGGGGACCATCTCCCCCAGTTTGGCTGCAGACAACCCTGGGTACCCTTGGGAAGGCAAAAGCAGTGTCTGGATGGGGAATTTTCAGCCTGCTGGAATCCATACTGATTTCTGGAACCCTGTGCTGTCCTATGACACTGCCCTGGCTGTAGTGAGACTTTGGTCCAGCAACATTGGTGCCACAGACAGCCTTGTAACATCCTGCAAGGAGTGGAGAGAGATCTGCTGGGAGCCCTGCTAGGATGTGTCCCACTCTTTTCCTGGGGCTTGAGAAGCAGAATTAGGACCTTTTAAAGTAAACCAGCTGTGGGTTCAAACCACAGCCTTTGCCCAAGGGTCAGGAGATTACCCCTAAGGTCTCTGGAAGGTAACTCAGAGGAAGCAAGGTCACAGCCTTAAACTTGCTGGTTAAATCTGCCTCTTCACTAGAAAATGTATACAGATCCACAAACCAAAAGATGTTGAAAACCTTTGGTTTCTATGATTTAAAGAGCAGGTTGCTGATGGGTTTTTTTTTTCACTCAGTAGCTCTTTAGATAAGTGGATTTTTGTTTACCTCTACAAAATTCTTGCAACCAAAAGTCTGCCCTGGTCCCAGAAATGACTGTGCTGACTCAATCCCATTTACCAGGCAGCTAAGGAGAACAGAAACTGAACAGAAAGAATAATGCTGTAATTTTTAAATTCCATTTTCTTGCCTTACTCCAGAATGAGAATAATTCATTTTACAAGCAGAAACACTACTTCCATTAGATACACTGGCATTTTTGCATCAATCCTCAAGCCAGCCAGTAACTGCAGGATAACACTAGGGTTACATTCTTCAAGTGTTACTGGGGTTTGAATCACTGGCTATGGTTTCAAATTGTGAAAAAAGCAGCCAAGAGGGAGAGTAAAACACCAAGCACCCCCTTATCAACCTGCCCCAGAGCTGAGGTGCTCTAACACTGTCATCTCATTGCACTTGGAGCCCCAACCTGCTGTGGGGTGAGCTCTGGGCTCCCAATGCAGCACCTGGTTAGGAGGAGACTGGCACCAGGCCAGGCATCCTGGCTCTTCCCTGGATCTGCCCAGGAAGGCCCAATTAAAGAACCAGGCACATGGCTGAGGTTAAAGACATGTTTGTAGGTTGTTTTGGATTTGGGCCTGGGGGCCAGGCTCAGCCAAGCTAATTCCTGCCTTGGTTCCTGTGTCTGATGTTTCCTAACAGAATGTTCTCAGCCTTTGGGGTGTCTAAACAGTTAAAAAATGCACTGCATGTGGATAGCAGCATTCATACAAGGCTCTAGGCTGAATGTAATCCACAGCCCCATGGAAAAATGGGTAAAACCTGATTGCCTTCAGCAGGGTACAGAGGAGTTACAGCTCTGTGTACACGTGTTTGCAGCCTCTGCATCTGAAGTGTCCTCTTGCTTTCAGTGCTAAGAAATTAGGTTAAATTACTAATCTCAGGCTTGGAAGCTGCCTGGACCATTCAGCAGAGAATCATCAGAAATTTTCACAGTCTGGATGTCAAAAGCATCTTTTAAAGGACAGACATGAGTTCATCTCAAAAGGCAAGACCTGTTCCTTGCTCACACAGTGCCACGGCTCATGTGGGCATGGGGTTTCTTCCTAAGCCAACCTGTGTAATGCTCTGGCAAAAGATGAGACAGTATTGGCATGGATACAGTTTGATAGATTTATTTTTTTTCATTAGAAAGAGGACGAAATTGATCTAGGAATTTTTGGTGCTGTTATTTTCATGATGTTTTTCCCCACGTCTCTTTAATTCTTTGTCATAGTCCTTGGAAGCTCATGATAGGGCCTGAAACACAAGCAGAAAGGAAACTGTCCTTCCCTATCCAAGTTTTTCCCTGTCTCACATTAGGGCTCAGTCCTTTTCTGGGAAAATGCTGCTTTGTGTGTTACTGTGACAGTGTGCAGAGCAGTGCAAGAATCGAGTTAAAAATATACATTTAAAGTCAGGGAGCCCCTTGATGGAAGAGCTTATTTGGATCTCAAAACCCCCCAAAGTTTTCAGGAAGAACTAAACCGATGCAAATTGAAGGTATGTCCTGGTACAAATTACATCTGTCCTGAGTTGAAATGTCACCTGAGGTCTGACCCTGAGGTCTGACCTGAGGAGCCCAATTTGCCAGTCTGTGATGACATTTCCACGCTGATTTGGGAACTGCACAAGAAAAGATGTTTCTGTGAGCTGTTGGTGCTCACTACTTCTAGAGTCAGCAGACTCCAGGACAGTCAGACCGAGAGAAACTGATGCAGCAGTCATGGAGGTCTCCAAGTCTGCTAGTGTGAGCAGCACAGGAAGAGATGGGACTCAAATTCTGCCCCAGATGTAGAAGGAAGATTTGTGTTTTTCCTGGGGATGGAAGAAGATGGAAAAGGCTCCTATTTTCTCCTCCTCTTGCCTGTGTTGTAGCAACATTTGCTTGGAAAACACTTTATTCCTAGGTGGCAAGTGTTCAGTGCCATGCTATGCTCACAGGACTTTAACCAGCCGGAGAACACGACCAACCTCAGTTTTTTAAACCTGCTGTTGGTAAATGCTCCATGAAATGACTTCACTGTGCTGTAATTGTTCCTGGAGCAAGCTGGGCCAATGGCTGGTAATTAAACCTTGGGCTGATGGAAACTGTTAGCATGGATTGCTGCTTTGCCTATAGCACTATAGTTAACAACTCAAAAGTCTTTCTACTTTTTCTATAAAACACGTGGGAGCTTTGTGCCTGGAATATCTGTGGCTATAAAGTGAATATGGTGCTTCACTTTTGTTTGTAGCAGTAAAACTTGGAAGAGAAGAAAGAACCAACGTTCAAGAATGAGATCTGGCATCTGCACTTGGCAAAGCACATTCAGTTGATATCTGTGGGTTTGGTACAGCTCATTCCTGTGATTTAGATATCAGAACAGAACTAGATTCATGATTCTTAAACAAGCATCTAAAAGGGGATTAGGTGCCTACACCCTGTTGTAAGCCAACCCTTGTTGGGCTGGCCAATGTTGTTCCATTGTAAAATTCAAGCTGACACCTGGCTCTGCTGTCTGGACTCCCTGGAGTTTGAGAGCGTTTGAGTCAAGGTTGGGTTATGGTTCTCATTCAGATCTCTGCTCTGTCAGGTTTCTCAGAGGAATCTGCAATCCTGTCTGATGAGCCTCTCAGCATCCCTCTGCCCTAGGCTCACCCAGGAAGGACTTAGACGGACACAGAAGAAGAACTTCCTGGGTGAGATAACCACACCCTTCTTCTCCTCCACTGGATGCCCCCAATGCCTCTCCTTGGCATCAAGGCCTCCAGCAAAGCTGCTGGTGAAAAACGGTGTCACTTGTGTTCCCCAAAGGCACTTGCTCAGCCAAATCTGATCAGAAACACTTAATGCCTGCCAGTTCAGAGGTGCCTCTCCTCTGACTGGGGCTGGTATTTCTGGGCCGCGTTAGTCACGCAGGAGCTGTTGGAAGTGCTGCCGCGATAAATCGCAGAGTCATACATGGTCATCAAGTTATGGGTTTGCTCGGGGACACAGCAGTGCTTCAGAGCTTGACTAATCCCTTGCAGGCTGGAGTTGGGGAGGGATGTGGTTAGGCACTCAAAGTGTTCCCAGTTTATTGCTGATGATGTATTATTTAAGCCTCCAGTACCCCGAACTGCTGCAGCTAAGCCTGGGGCTCATGCCTTTGTGCTCCTGGTGGGAGGTGAGCAGGTTCACAGGATCTCTGACAGGCTTAGAGCAGCCACCAGAGTTTGGGATGCATAGGGAAAATGCTTTTCATGGACACTGATAGTGCTGTATGCTGTGGAATCTTATCAGTTTATACCTAAAGATGGATGTGTGTGTGCACCCTTGTGTGCAATGGTCCAGGCAGACCTTCCAAAACATCAGCGTGGGCTAATTAATACTTTTCCTTGCTGGCCTTGCAGTACTTAAAGGCAGCTGATAAAAAAAGAGAGTGACTTTTCACATGGGCAGATTGTGATTGAACAAAGGAAATAGTTTTTAACTACAGGAGGAGAGATTGAGATTAGTTATTAGGAAGGAATCCTTCCCTGTGAGGGTGGTGAGGCACTGGCACAGGTTGCCCAGAGAGGCTGTGAATGCCACATCCCCAGGATTGTTCCAGGACAGGTTGGATGGGTCTTGGAGCAACCTGGGCTGGTGGAAGGTGTCCCTGCCCATGGCAGGAGGATGGAATGAGATGACCTCTAAGGTCCTTCCAGCCCAAACCATTGTATGATTTCCTCACAGTGGTGTCACAGTAACTTAGTAAACACTTCAGCACCAGCTACGAAACCTCCCTCATTACACTGATCCCATGTACATCCTCTGTGTACCCCACAAACACATCCCAGCAGTCACCCCACCTGCTCTTACAACCAATTACAAATTACAAACGAGCGGGGAGGGGCGGGGGGATGATCTTTGAACTTGGTTTTATTCGGGAGCGCCTCCCCTTCTCCTCTTAAGCCTCATTAGCCGCGCCCCCCTGTGCTCTTTATGGCACTGCGTTCCGTGCCGAGCCGGGCGGAGCTGTCCGCGAAGCCGGGCGGAATGACTCTGGGCCGGGCTCAGACTCTGGGCCGGGCGGAATGACTCTGGGCCG
>NW_008674974.1:0-811 GCF_000695815.1 Acanthisitta chloris
CAGGGGGCAGTGGGGACCCCCCCCCCAGCGAGGAGGAGCTGAGGCGCCTGGAGGCAGCCCTGGCCAAGAAACCCAACCCCGACATCCTCGACCACCAGCGCAAGAGGAGAGTGGAGCTCAAATGTTTGGAGCTGGCTGAGCTCATGGAGGAACAGGGGTGAGTGCCCCCCCCAAAAAAATGGATCTTTTGGGACCCCAAAATCCTGTTCTGAGACCCCAAAATGGGTCTGGAGCCTCAAACTGTTCCTGGACCCCCAAACCATTTCCTGTTTTCTGGAGTTGGTTGAGCTGATGGAGGAACAGGAATGAGAACCCACAAAAAAATGGGTATTTGGGACCCCCAAAATCCTGTCCTGAGCCCCCAAAATGGGTCTGGAGCCCTGAAATATTCCTGGACCCCCAAACCATTCCTGGACTCCCAAACCATTCCCTGTTGGCTGAGCTGATGGAGGAACAGGGGTGAGAATTCCAAAAAAAAAAAAATGGAGGAACAAGGGTGAGAATTAAAAAAAAAATGGATCTTTTTGAACCCCAAAATCCTGTTCTGAGCCCCCAAAATCCTGTCCTGAGCCCCCAAAATGGGTTTGGAGCCCCAAAATATCTTGACCCCCAAACCATTTCCTATTTCCTGGAGTTGGTTAAGCTCATGGAGGAACAGGAATGAGAACCCACAAAAAATGGATATTTGGGACCCCCAAAATCCTGTCCTGAGCCCCCAAAATGGGTCTGGATCCTCAAACTGTTCCTGGACCCCCAAACCATTCCCTGTTGGTTGAGCTGTTGAAGGAACAGGGGTGAGAACCCACAAAAA
>NW_008674975.1:0-1929 GCF_000695815.1 Acanthisitta chloris
AAGGGGCTGTGGGTGGGGGATCATCCTATTCTGGTGGGCTTTGCCCTCTCCCCATCACCCCAACCCTCCTCTCCACCAGTCCCGTCCCATCCTCTGGGCCCTGTGGGATTCCCATTGGGGTCCTGCCTGCACCCCCAGAGCCCCTGGGATGGAGACTGAGACCCTTCCCTGTCCCCCCAGCCCTTCCCACCCCCCTGGAACTTCACATGGAGCTTCAAGTGCCCCAAACATGCCCAAACCATCCCGTTGCTACCTGAGTCACCCAAACAGCTCTGCCCTGTCTCCATCACCAGCCCCACACCCTCTGCAGCCTCTGAGCATCCCCTGAGTACCCCCTGAGCACCCCCTGAGCACCTCTTCCCTCCCCCAGGGCTGTGGCTGAGCCCCAAAACAGCAGCAGGAGCCACACGGGAGGGCAAGAGGCTTTGGGACCACCAGGGCAGGGAGATGACACCTCAGCCACCCCCAGGGCCTCCCTGTGGGGTGAGGAGGAGCTGAGGGAGGATGCAGGCATTGGGTAAGGTGTTTATGGGGTGTGGGAGTGTGTTGTCTGGAATTGTGCCTGTATCCAGGCAGGGAGCTGTCCAAGGGAGCTCTGCAAACAAGCCCAGGGGCCCTCAGTGGGTGCAGCCAACCCTGGCACTGGTGGTGGTCTCCATGTAGAGAGGAATTCTCAGGGAATGGCACTGCCAAACATCTGGGTAGGAGCTCCACTCCGTGCCCACTGCTGAGCTCGTGGGCCAGGAGGACAGAGGGACCCTCGGGAGGGTCACCCAGAGCACTCAGAGCTGTGAGGACAGGGGAGGAACAGGCTTGGATGGGGTCCTGGACTCGTGGGATGATGCCCTGGACCCATGGGGTGATGCCCAACAGGGACAGCACCTGTGGGGCCAGGTGGGACTGGCTTGGATGATGCCCTAGACCCATGGGGAGGATGGTCCAGGTTGGGTATGAGTCTCCACACTACATCCCTCTGGGTAGACGCTGAGGAAGGAATGAGGCAGATGCTGAGCTCAGCAGGTGTCTGAGATGGTTTGGTGCCCAATGCTGAGGTGTCTCACAGGGTTTGGTGCCCAAAGATGAGGTATCTGAGATGATTTGGTGCCCAATGCTGAGGTGTCTCACAGGGTTTGGTGCCAGTCCTGATGCCACATGCTCAGCCTCTCCTGCTCAGTTGAGTGCAGGTGCTCTCACCCCTTCCCCATCCACCCCATCCCCAGGGAGGGACCTGGAGAGCTCCAGGCTGTGCCTCTCACTCCTTGTCCATCCCAGTCTGGAGCAGCCTGGGATAGAATTATGGAGCAGTCTGGGACAGAGCTATGGAGCAGTCTGGGACAGAGCTATGGAGCAGCCTGGGACATACCTATGCTGGGGTCAGGAAAACCAGGAGCAGGAAAGTCAGGAGCAGGAAAAGCAGGAGCAGGAGAGCTAGGGAAGACCTGTGGGAGTTGGGCTGGGCTGGGTGAGCTGCTGCAGCACCAGAGCTTCTCACACCTCGGAGAGGTGACACGTGGCACCTTTGCCAGCCCCAGGTTTGGGGGCTGGCACAGCCACACACCCTGAGGTGCAGGTGAGCTCCATCAGGCAGGAGGAAGCACAGGGATCCTGCCAGGACTGGGGTGGCCCTGTGGGGTGTCTGGGGTGGCTCTGTGGGGCAGGGCAGGCCCCAAGGGGTTCCCACAGCCAGGGTGGTGGTTGGGCAATAGGGTGGTACCACCTCCTGCTCCCTGGGGCAGGAGCCACACAGCTCTGTGGGGAACCACAGTGGGAGAGCTGCTCCCAGGTGAGCAGGACCCAAGCACAGCTCAAGGGATCAGGTCTGAGCCTCCAGCCACGATGCTCCTACCTGGGGCTGACTCCAACCATGATGGGCCCACCAGGGAGTGACTCCAACCACAGTGGTCCTACCTGGGGCTGACTCCAACCATG
>NW_008674976.1:0-213 GCF_000695815.1 Acanthisitta chloris
CGGAGCCTCCGCAGCCACCCCCCGGCAAGCTGAAGAAAACGGCGTTCAAGCTGTTCGGGGGCAAGAGGAGCATCTGCACCCTGCCCAGCTTCTTCGGGGGCAGGGGCAAGGGCCAGGGCAAAAAGGGGCTCAGCAAATGCAAGACCCACGACGGGCTCAGCAGTGCAGCATATGACAAGGGCGGTGGGACACAGCTGGACAGCCCCTTGGAGG
>NW_008674976.1:292-2325 GCF_000695815.1 Acanthisitta chloris
AGCAGGACAGCTCTCCTCCTGGGAGTATTGAGGGCTGTGACAAAAAGCCCAATGGAGAGAAGTCTTCTTTTCCCAGGCCCAAAAAAGGCCTGAAAGGGTTTTTTAACAGCATCCGGCGCCACCGAAAGGGCAAGGCTGCAGAATGTGAGAAAACAGAGCTCCCTGAGTGGACTGGGGACGCGGAGGAGGCCAACAGTGCTCCTGGAGTGGTGGTGGAGAGCCGAGGGGCTGCAGAGGGCCAGGGAGCAGGGCCGGTCCCTGTGGCCGTGGCCTGCCCAGGGAGCTCAGAGGGTGATGGCACAGTGGGCATAGCCACCAGCTGTGGTGGGGACACTGAGCCCAGCTGCCCCGTTGCTGATAGAGGCAGCTCTGAGGGCAACACGGTGCCGGTGCCAGGGGACATTCCAGATATGAAATCAGAGGCTGACGCTGCTGTCTGTGCAGAGTTTGATGGTGACAGTCTGCTGCTGGCCTTGCATCCTGACTTCATGGACAACGACCCTTCCTGCCTGCACTCCGGGGACCTGCTAAACCTCATCTTGGGAGATGTCACCTCTCTGAAGAGCTTTGATTCCCTGACAGGGTGTGGAGATGACATTGCTGAGCCTGACATCACTGAGAGCAGCATCTCGGTGGAGCGCAGCAGGGATGCTGCCAAACGCAGCTCCTGCCTGGTCACCTACCAGGGCGGTGGGGAGGAGATGGCCATACCTGAGGAGGCCGAGGAGTATCTGCACCAGGTATGGAATGGCAGCGTGGCAGGGGACAGGAGCTATGGCGCCCAGGTGTCGAGTAGCAGCCTGGAGACACATGCCTCGCACGAGGCAGAAGCCCATCCCTACATGGGGGATGCCATGGACGGCGTCGACCTCCTGACGCCCCAGAGTGACCAACAAGAGTCTGCCCCGAACAGCGATGAGGGTTACTATGACTCTACCACGCCAGGGCCGGAGGACGAGGCCGGAGAGGAGCTCAAGAAGGACCGTCTGCCCCGGGACAGTTACAGCGGTGATGCACTTTACGAGTTCGACGCACTGATGAGCCCCTCTCACGGGGAGGAGTCCTTGTTTGAGGGCAAGGTCACACGCCCCACAATCTTCAGCTACTTCATGGACTTCTGCCTCCCTGCGGAGAAGAGCCTGATCCAGCAGATGATGGATCAGAAAAGGGGGATGATGGAAACAGAAGAGGAGGGGCTTGCGGCCATTCAGAAAGAGCTGCTGTACTGGGAGCTGCAGAGGGAACCGGTCCTGAAACGCCTGGATGTTCCCAGCAAGGAGAAGTGTCCTCGGGAAAAGCAGTGCATTGAATGTAAAACTAGAGCAGCCAGCTCGATTGGCAAGAATCAGAGTGGCCTTGGTAGCGAGCAGGTGGCCTCACACGCCCCAAACCAGGGTGTGAACGGTGGGGTTTCAGTGGCTAGAGCTGAAAACCCAGAGTGGAGGGATTTTCCAGGGACTCTGTGTCCAGAAAACTGTTACAACAGCCAAAAAGCCCAAGGAAGTTGCCTTATTCAGCTCACAAAGAACAACCCGGGGTTTGATTCAGACCCGGATTGTGGGTTGTTTGGGGACTCCATCCATGGCAGTGCAGCCTCAGCCAAAGCAGGGATGTTCCCTGGCTTCAGACTCCCAGAGCATGAGCGTGGTGGCGGAGCAGAGCCCACCTCCGGCGAGCCCCAGGGGGGCAGTGAGCCTGAGCACGCCGTGAGCTTCTCACAGGCACTGGTGGAGTTTGCCAGCAGTGGGACCCTCTTCTCCAGCCTCTCTGAAAGCTTGGGGAGCTCTGCCTCCAGCTCGTCCTTCACCCAGAACCTCCCTGCCCTCCCCACCATGGTCACCTTCGATGTTGTGGATGTGGAGCAGGAAGGGGAAGGGGAGTGTGAGCAGCATCCTGAGATGAACGCCGGCGAGGACATCGCTGAGGCCTTTGATGATGGCTACGGACAGAAAGAGTCGTTGGCTGAATGTGACGAGAGAATGTCCCCGGGGTACTCCCTGGGCTCCTTCCAGAGCTGCAACTGGGGGGTGGCC
>NW_008674977.1:0-217 GCF_000695815.1 Acanthisitta chloris
GATCGTCTGTGGGCAGAGAGCTGCTGGCTCAGCTACAAAGCCCGTAGCAGCAGTCGTAACACTCTTTTCATCTCTAAGTCCCTCCTTCTTAACCTTCAGCTTTGCTAAAGGATGAGTACTGGGTGGCACTTACGTTGATTCTCGGCACAGATAGTGACGTTTTTGGAGAGAGCTTTGCAGAGGTTGTTTTCTTTTGTGGTCCTCCCCCCCCCCCCCC
>NW_008674977.1:250-812 GCF_000695815.1 Acanthisitta chloris
ATGGGGGGCTTAACAGGGTAAAGAATCTACCAGACGGGCACAGGTGGGGTGTAGGGAGTTGCCATCTCTCCATACAGTCCCTTCAGCAGCTCATGTGGTGATGCTGTGCTTAAGGCATGGAATTTTTGAAGCATTGAACAAGGTAAAAGAAGTGGGTTTGGAGAAGGTCTTGTAGAGGGATGTACCTTTGCTGAGATAACTAGAAACACAAAATACGTGGATAAAATAACACTGAGTCAATACTGTTATACTCAGGTTGTCATTTCTAATGTGAAAGTGGAAGAATTCCTGCTAATTTAGGCAAGATTCAGAATGACCACAAATGGCTAAACTGGAGTGATGTTGCCTTGAGGTCAGGAAGGACTGGCATGGTATATTTTTTCAGGAAACTCCTTTGGATATCAGCAAGATTGAACAGATCTTGGGCCTTTGCTTTAGCTGAGCAAGACAGACTTCTATCCCTGAGAGAGCTGGAGTAAACAATGCTTTTAAGATACAAACGCTGGGGTTTTTTTTTGTAGTGGCCTTTGTCGCTGTGTGGGATTTTTCACTGTAGGGAGCA
>NW_008674978.1:0-917 GCF_000695815.1 Acanthisitta chloris
TTCCCAGTGTCTCCCAGTTTCATCCCAATATTTCCCACAGCTTCCCAGTGTCTCCCAGTTCCATCCCAGTTCATCCCAGTTCGTCCCAATACTTCCCAGAGCCTCCCACAGCTTCCCAGTGTCTCCCAGTTTCATCCCAGTTCATCCCACTTCGTCCCAATACTTCCCAGAACCTCCCAGAGCTTCCCAGTGTCTCCCAGTTTCATTCCAGTTCGTCCCAATACTTCCCAGAGCCTCCCACATCTTCCCAGTTTTATCCCAGTTCGTCCCAATACTTCCCAGTGCCTCCCAGGTCCTCCCAGTGCTTCCCAGCGCATCCCAGTACTCCTCAGTGCGTCCTGGTGCCTCCCAGTTCCTCCCAGTGCTTCCCAGCTCATCACAACGCCTCTCGGTGCCTCCCAGTCCATCCCAGTTCATCCAAGCGCTTCCCAGTGCATCCTGGTGCCTCCCAGTGATTCCCAGTTCATCCAAGTGCTTCCCAATGCCTCCCGGTGCATCCTGGTGCTTCCCAGTCCATCCCAGTTCATCTAAGTGCTTCCCAGTGCATCCCAGCTCATCCCAGTCCATCCCAGTGAATCCCAATTCATCCAAACCCTTCCCAGCCCATCTCAGGATAACCTCCCACTGCCCAAATCCTTCACTCCTTGGATTTTTTTTTTCCAATTTTCGCCTTTATTCCACAATTCCACACTGGGGAAACTGAGGCATGGATCCATCCTCTGCCTGGGAATGGTGATCCAAAGTCTTTCCCAAGAGAGAAAAATGAGATATGGATCCATCCTCTGCCTGGGAATGGTGATCCAAAGTCTTTCCCAAGAGAGAAAAATGAGATATGGATCCATCCTCTGCCTGGGAATGGTGATCCAAAGTCCTTCCCAAGGGGGAAAAACGAGATATGGATCCATCCTATGCCTGGG
>NW_008674979.1:0-4992 GCF_000695815.1 Acanthisitta chloris
CTGGTTGATTCTATGATTCTATGGAAGGAATGAAGAGCAGTTGGCTGGTCATTCCAGTATGAATTTTTGCCTTCATTTTTCCATGTAGCCCAAGGCTTGGGTTCCTATGGGTCCTAGCCCACACACATTTGCATGTTTTATTTATGGATGTTAGCCCCAGCTCCCCATGTCCCCAGGCCAGAGCTAAAGAGATAGTATGTGCAGCAGTTAGTTAGCTTCAAATCAGCAGTTGTCCCTTTTGCAGAACTTAATGTTTGTGCTGGGTTTCAGTTTTCCATCAGTGTTATTCTAGGAAACAATTCTGTGCAATAGTAAAACATCTTTCCTGGATCCAGTTTATTTTTTCTGGAAAATATCACTTCGGGGGGGGGGTTTGTTTACTAGAGATAATTATATAGTCCCTTGAAGGTTGTGTTGTTTCTTGAAGGTTGCACCCATCATTCTAACATAATTTTCTTCCTTTGTTAAAGGCTTCTGGCTCAGATGCATGATGCAGAGTGTGCCTTTGATGAGTTTTGGGTTAAGCATCAGCAGAAACTTGAGCAATGTCTGCACCTTCGGAATTTTGAACAGAATTTCAGAGAGGTGAGAACTTCTGGGTGACAGTCAAAATTTGCTTATATAGAAATTATTCAGAAGCAAGTACTTCCCCTCTTGTTTTTGAAGTTCTTGTGTGCTTAAAAGCTTTCTCCAGCCTTCTACTTGTACTTGTCCTTACTTGACATACTGCTATCTTTGCTACTGTGAATTCTTGCCCATAGAGCTGTAACAACTTCTCTTCTGCAGCTTTATGATTTTTTTCCCATGCACCCAGCAGTGCATAAGCATTCAAAAACTCCTTTGAAACATGTTCTGTACCACAGCAGCATAAAATGCTGCTGCAACCCTTTCATCTTGCCAAAAAGGCCCTTCGTTCTGTACCACAGCAGCATAAATGCTGCTGTGACCCTTTCATCTTGCCAAAAAGGCCCTTTTATGGAACCAAGACTTAAGTCAACCTTCTGGCTGAGGTGGTACAGAAACAGTCTCCAACACTGTGGGTGGGAAGTTGCAGCCACACTGTGAGAAGCTGGGTGGAGGCTGAACTACAATATTTAGAGCCAGTTTCTGATCTCATGTTAGTTTAACTCATATGCTTGATGGCACCTTCAGTCTCTCTATGCTGGTGTAGCTGAGCTTGGAGCACAGCCCTTGTGTCTCCTTGAGAGCAACACTCAGAAACCCTCATACAAATGTGTCTCCCAACCAACTTTTTGGGGCAGGGACCTCTCCCTCATTTTTTCTGTTTACAGTAATGTTGCTTGCCTTATTGTCATCTGGTAAACTCAAGCTCGTAAATGTTTCCTGAGCATTAGTTTTCCTGCATTTTGTTTTTCAGTACCAGGAAACTGGATTACTTCACTGCCTTTTCTTTTGTTTTCATTTTGAATTGGGGGGAAAGGGAGGCTGACAAAAGAGGTGATTTGGCTCTGTGTCCCAGCAATCACATACTGTGAGTCACCTGACTGCAAGTAGTGGCTCTCAGTAATTTAACTGCTGAGGCTCCAGAGAGGTGGAACCACCTTCATTGATGCATCGCTGTGTCTCATTCCAGGTCAAAGCAGCTTTGGATATCGTGTCTGAGAGACTGTCTGCTTTCACAGATGTGGGAAACAGTCGTTCACATGTGGAGCATATTTTGAAAGATCTTGCCAACTTTGAGGAAAAATCATATGTAAGAACCCTGCAAGTCTCTTTAGTTCCTAGTATGACACTGCATGTGTGGAGGGGAGAGATGTTTGGTGGTTGTGTCATATGAGCAGAGCTTAAGCTGACAACAGAGCAGAATTAGTGTCTGAAGTAATGTGCAAAAGGAGTTTGGAATGAAGTGTTTAACCACTGGAGCAGCCTAATTCTAGGACATCTCTCAGCAAAGAGCAGAGTGACCAGTGACAAAGTCAGAGTGATTGTTTCATGGAAGAATTGCCTGAAGTGTCTACATAGCCAAGTTTTGCATGTAGTACTCAAGGGGCCACTTCCATTCCTTTTCAAGCCACTTACTCCATCAAATCTCAGAAAGGAGAAAGGGATTGAATTGAATCCCTTTGAATGTGCAATATGAATGAACACATTGAATGTGCAATATGCTAAAAGGTGGCCCAACAGAAACCTACACTCTGAACAATGTAGAAAGAGAACCTGTTTCTGATCTGTTCTTCACAGTAAAAATTCACAGCTCTCTGAGTGAGGCTGTTGCTCTTGAGGCTGAGGCACCAGTGTTAGATATTCTTTAACTTGGGTTCACATTGCTTTTGTGCCCCAAATTGCTTATAGATACACACACAGACATGCTGTAAGGCACAGAAAGACAATAGTGGTTCCTTCACAGAAAGGTACATTTTTAAGCTCATTAGTAATCATAGCACCCTCAGGGAATTTGCAGAGGACACTTAGTTGGGTGGGAGTGTGGATCTGCCTGAGGGGAGGAAAGCTCTACAGACAGACCTGGACAGACTGGATCAGTGACTGAGGACAACTGCAGGAGGGTCAGTAAGGCTCAGTGCTGGTCCTGCCCTTGGGACACAACAGCCCATGCAGCTCCAGGCTGGGGGAGGAGTGGGGACAGAGGTGTTGGGCACAAAGGGACTTGGCAGTGCTGGTGGCACAGCTCAGTGGGAGCCACCAGTGTGCACAGGTGGCCAAGGAGGCCAAGGGCATCTTGGCCTGGCTGCACTAGGGCAGTGCTCATCCCCCTGCACTGGGCACTGGGGAGGTCCCAGCTCAGTGCTGTGCTCAGCTGCCTTGAGCTGAGCTAGGGCAGAGTCAGATTGGATGTGAGGAGAAATGTTTTCCCTGTGAGGGTGTTCAGGCACTGGAATAGGATGGTTTGTGTTTTTGAATTACTGCTGTACAGTAAAGAAGGCATAAAATGTAAAGGGCATATGGAAAGACATGACATAACTTGGATTTTTAAGCAAGGCAGGTGTTAACTGAAGATCTATTCTTTATCAACATGTGTATTTTACTGCGGTAAAACAATGTAAAATTGTATTCATTGATCCTGATTCAAGGAAAGATGTACCTAAATCAATGTTTTCTCCCTCAGGAAACTGTAACAAAAGCCAGAATGCTAGCCTCAGAGGGTGATGCTTTCATCCAGAGCAGTCATTATGCTGTGGACTCCATCATTCCAAAATGCAGTGAACTTCATCATCTCTGTGATGCCTTCACCACTGAAACAGAACGGAGGAGGAATCTTCTTAACAAATCTCTGGAGCTGCATGACTTACTAGAGAAGGTAAATTTTGTATGGAACAGTTGTTTCCCATCTTGTTTGCCAAAACCTCAGTCAATCAGTTATTATAATAGTAGGTAATGTAATCTGGGTGTGATGGAAGTTTTCTCCTGAAGTAGCTGAATACATCACAAAGTAGAGGTATGAGGTGTTTTAGTCCTCTCTTATGCTGACATCCTTGCATTCTGAGCCTGTTCTTTTCTCTGTTTCCAGTCCATGAAGTGGAGTGATGAAGGAATTTACCTGCTGGCTTCACAGCCAGTAGATAAGTGTCAGTCTCAGGATGGTGCAGAGTCAGCATTACAGGAGATCGAGAAGTTCCTGGACACTGGTGCTGGCAATAAAATCAAGGAGTTGAATAAAATTTACAGAGAGTATGGACATATCCTCGATGAGGACCTGAAGGTACCAGAATATGTTTCATAGAATTTAAGGATTGGAATGAACTTTAGAGATCATCTAGTCCCAGTCCCCTGCCCTGGGCAGAGACACCTCCTGTTATGTTACTCAGTGCAGCCATTTGTTGATTTTAGAATTGCTCTTTTGTGCTGCCATTGGAAAAACTGAATAGTCAGTGCTAGGAGTTAGACTTGGAAACTGGAAAGCCAACACATTTCCCTGTCTGAGGTGCTAGTCTTGTCCTATCTTTGGATGAGCATCAAGGGCTTCAGAGTCTTTTAACAGTTACTTCAATTTTTCAGACAGTTAGATTGCTTTAAAATAAGATTCTCCCAAGTGAGTATTTGAATTATGTACTAAAAATGTGATATTTTTATGACTTCTGCTCTGTAACTTTTTTTAAGAACTTGAGAATTTGTCCCTTTTCCTCATAGCTGATCTCTTCATGTAACAGAACCATTAGACACAGTCAAAAAAACTTTTCCTTACATTTTTATTTTGAAATCTGAATCTCAGATTCCTCTACAGCAAGCACAGAAAATATTTCGTGATGTTCCAGTTTGTAAGTGTACCAAATGCCTTGTTAGGAGTGAAGAGTCAGGTTCATAGTTTTTATATGTGCCATAAAAGTAATTGGAATTTCAAGTCTGCTGTAAATGTCAGTGTAGCTTGTGGATAAGTCTCTGACAGGGATTTTAACATGTTAATAAATCATTTAAATCATTATTTTAAACTATATTTTTATTCCTCTGGCGATGGTAGGAGCATGTGCAAAAGGTTTTCCAGAAGCAAGAAAGTATGGAAGAAATGTTTCAAAAGAGACAAGCAAGTCTGAAGAAACTGGCAGCGAAGCAGACACGTCCCGTTCAGCCAGTTGCACCAAGACCTGAAGCATTTGTAAAATCCCCTTGTACCTCTCCTAGTAAGTGACTCTATCAGCCTTTAAGTAAATTCTTATGCTATGCTGAGAAGCTTTAAAGAAACTTTCAACCAGAATTTGTGGTTGCACAAACATCTGTGTCAGAGCTGATCGAGTTTTGACTGCTGTTTGCTTCTGGTTTCCATGCTTAGGTCTTCAAAGAGAATATGTATCCAGCTCAGACAGCAGTGCACTGCGGAGACTGAACTACAGAAGAGGGAAGGTAACTGTGTTTTCTTTGTGCTTTTCATGCATGTACTGCTTGAGGAAGTCATAATACAATGGAATATTCAGGAACGCCCAAGAAGAATCAGAAAATGGCATAAAAAAAGTGATGGTGTTTTCCCTATGGGCTGTTAGATCTGAATCAACTTCATCAGTGGCTGAGGACAACTGCAGG
>NW_008674980.1:0-7047 GCF_000695815.1 Acanthisitta chloris
GATGCTGTGGTACCCCCGCACCTGGGCATGAGAATTCCGCGGTGGTACCCAGAGAGGGATGCTGCGGGATGCTGCGGGATGCTCCCCACCGCCGCCCCGAGCCGCCCGCATCCCCCGGCGATGCCCCTGGAATTCGCCTGGAGCCGCGGGCAGAGGGGAGGGCAGCGCCGCACGTCGGGGCGGGAGTCAGGATGGTGGGGAGGGGTTTGATTCCCCCTGTGTGCTCCGGGGTCTGTCTGAGAGCACAGCCAAGGGAGACACTCAGTCTGAAGCTAAACAGGTTGTTTGATTTGGAGGCTGAGGGTACGTAGTGGGTAGACACGAGTTTCCATGTACACACACAGCTCCTTGGAGACCGAAGTTTCCTGGTTCATCAGAGGTGTGAGTAAGATTGAGGTGATCAGGCTTGGCTAAGTTCAGCTGCTGGGCATGTTTTCTTACCTTAAGGGCTGTAGCTTTCCCTCTCCCATTCCTCCAATGTCTTACAAAATGCTGACTGATCCTCTGGCCTGAAATTCACCTTAAATGTTGTGACTTCCTCCCTCCCAATATATTTTTGGACATGAGACCTCAACTACCACAAGCTAATTGCTTTCATTTTTATACTAGCTTCTGTTGACAAACTTTACTGTCATTGGTATACTCAGTGATTGAATTTTAATTGCTTAATCTCAGGTCACTGTTCAGGAATCTCTTCAATTCAAACATCTTTAAGAGTGTAATGAAACTTTAGCTGTGAAAACATCACCCTGCCAGATTTGCCATGCAATTAACTGAAAAGCATCCTATATATTTAATAGCAATAAACACACTAATTATTTGCATTTTTTCCCACTAGTCAAAACCTAAGGTTTTTTTCATAGCTAGTTTGAATGTATTTAATTTGCATAAAATCAGGCTTGATATGCATATCAATGCCAAAGCAATATAAATATCAGCTAGAAACATGTAATGGACTATATGTTCCATCCTTTCTCTGAAAGTAAATTGTTATTCCAAGTTGACACACACAAGATCTTCCATAAGTTTTTTCTATTCTCCTGTTTTTCCATGATAAATCTTATATACCATAATTAGCTCCCATAAATCTTTCTTCACTTGGTCATCATGTTCTCTACTCAGTGCTGTACATTCTCCTGTATTTGTCATCATTAAAAAGTTCGTTTGCTTTATTACTCACAGATCATTAGCTTCCAAAAATAGCAACCATGCATCAAAGCCTGTTTGAGACTGATACAAGGCTGTACATCATTTTTGCATTGGAGCAATTTCTCATTCCTTGTATCACCATGCCAAAAAGCACTGGGGCAACAGTCCATTTCCATGCAACATGCTATGGATTGTCCCTCTGTAAATCTGAAGTGGAACTGAGCTCTCATCAGCAGTTTCTACGGGGCAAAGATAAGATTACTGAAGGGAAAAAAATGTAACTTTATTACTGGCACTTGCTTTGTAGCTCTTTAATCATTGAAAGAAGGTGGTTTCACGGTATGAGTTGGCTTATCATTAAAGGAAAGGGAGCAGGTGCATTTAGCTTCATCCAGTGGTGAAGTAGGAAATTTCTGAGCTTGTTTGTTGTGATGGGTAATTAGTTTGTCTAGGTACAGACGTCAGAGTTTATAGACAGCAGAAGGTCATGTTGCTTGGCTTTCACAATCACCTTGTGAACTTTAATTCTGCTGTGGTTTCAATTGAAAATGTTTTCTTTAGCATAAAGAGTGCTTGTGGATACATAGAGTCTGATTCTTCTCTTGAAAAACACCCCAGCTAACCAGTGCAGTGGCTGTGGCAGTGTTGTTTCTGTGTAGGAATAAAGTCCCTGCTCACTGCCACTGAGCACCCAGAGAAAAGGGCTCTGCTTGCATGTGGCCTGGAGCAGTTCTGCCATCCTCTGCCATCCCTTGGTGCAGGATGTTAAGAGCTGGAAGTTATTTGGCTGGTAGATTCAGTACTGCTAGTCATGATGAAAGAGCAGCAAAGGAGAGAAAAGAATGAGCTTCCTAATAGCAGGGACTGCACTGAACTGTCACCAAGGGACTGGAAATAGGAGTAAATGATGGAGATGTCTCAGGGAAATATTCATTGCTGTAGCAAAGCTACATTTCAGACTGAGCAGGCCTAAAGGGAAATTATCAGTGTCTAATGACACACAGACAACTTCTCCCTGTTTGTGTGGAGATTTAATAAATGGTCATTGCCTCGCAGCTGCTGCACTCTTGGTTTGAGATGTGTGTAGCCAGCACAACCAGTCTCTGACTGGAGCACTATATCCAATCCACATTGTAGACAGGGACCCTGGAGAGGCTCAGGGTGCAGAAAACGAAGGTGTCTCCCAAGTCTGTTGTTCCTAGTGTCACAGAACTCCTGTCCAGTGCCCTGCACAGCTGGAGTGCATCAGTTCTCTCACCCTCTGAGGTCCTGCTGCTTAACAGCAAGCACTGACTTGGGCTCATTAAATGTAGTGTACACCCAGCAATGCACAGTTCATTTATCTTTTTGTTTACAGATGCCTAGAAATGCCTCTCTGAAACTGAAGGTGCTGGTGAACTGAATGTGTCTGGTTTGTATCAGTCCAAAATACTAAGGGACATCTGTTTGAACACAGCAATCTTTGTTGGAAGGCAGTAGAATGAAGGCTGTCCATGCCAGGAAAAAAATACTTCATTTCCCAGCTTTGCATATTCTGAAAGTGGGTTAACAGTCACAGGAGAGATGGACATTCACTCATAAAATGTAATAGGTATTAAATATACAGTCTTCTCTTACTGAGAGATTTATGGTTCTGTACTATTAAAGAGAAAAGTGAGGCTATGCAAAAAGGTCAGGGAAGGAGATTGTGTAGTTAACCATTTTGGTACAGTGAAATATCCATTCATGGACAATGTTGTCACTTAAGGAAGATGGTTTTACCTGCACGGAGGCATTTCTGTGGATTGCTACTCCTCCCAAAGTCAGCAGAACTCCTTCAGAATTGTATTTTCCACCATTCAGCCTTGGATTTGGTAAGGTTGGTCCTTTCAGTTTGTGCTGTTGAACTGGCCAGTACTGGTGCAAGTCCCTGCCCAGTGCCCTCTCAGAGTGGTACTGCAGCTCTCACTCCATCACCACACACGAAGCTAAGCTGAGATGTGCCCATGAGTTATCTCCTATAGACAGTAATGGGAAGATCTTCCTGATCCAGTATCAAACTGGATTAACTTTTCCCAGGTAGATGTGGGTGAAACACTGCAGTGTGAGAAGCAAGGGGATCTTTGGCTGCTCTGAAATCCAATTCAAATGGAAAGTTTAAAATGAAGCATAAAAGTAAACAATGGAATCAGCACAGTCATCTTGGACTACTCCATGTTTTGGTGTCTATAAAGTGTGAACGTCGTGGGTTGTAGAATTCTGAGTGTAAAATGCTTACATCTGTCTGATGAATGACAACAGGGTGAAACAAAAAAACTTGGCAGCTCAAAGCAATTGGGTCTGTCAGCACCTGGGGAAATACAGACAGCAGTCTGGGAGTACAGTGTAGAAGTATTAGGAGATGTTTCTGTGAAAACAATTAGCAGTGATGTTTCTAGTGAAGCTCTGACTTAAATAATCATTGTCTTGATTTCAAGGGTAACATTGCACTGTGCTCATACCTCTTGCAAGTCCCATTACTCCTGATAATATACTCTGTATAGCCTCAGCTGGAGCCAAGAGAATTCCTCTTGGCAGTAGTAGCTTATCCAGTAGTTGCAGGAATTTAACTAACAGGAAACTGTCTTGGAGCCCTTTAAACAGCAGATGGTGTATCTGCTTTGGCACAGAACGTTTGAAAAGCACCTTGGGAGCAGCTTCACTGTACACATTGGTGACGCCTTAAATTCTGACAAATGTTGAAATAATCCAAGAGGAAAAATAAATCAGCGACTTGCAGAAATATGTGTCCAAACAGGTATAAGTTACACAGTGGGATTTTTTTAAGTTGGTCACCATTGACTCTTTGTGACCTTGAATGAGTCTAGCTGAGTGTAATTACAAGAGTGTTTACTTAGGGCAAAGAGTTTTTTTAGCCTGACTGTTGATGGTCAAAGAGAATGAGATAAAACAGGACACTGATTTCTTTGGTATTTCTTCCAGGACATTTTGTTTCTCAGAATTCTCAGGCCTGTGGTTCTCCATGCCCCCATCAGTCAGCTCCAGGACTATGGAAAACCCACAAGCATTTATAAGCTGTTCAGTGGTGTCCTCTGCCAGCTGGTTTTCTGCTGGGGTCTGTTGCTCAACTCAGACAGAAGAAGCTTTGAAAAGAGTCCTTGAAGGAAAATATCTTGACTGTACTGCAGTACAACTTTTTCTTTTCTGGGTACACTTGTGGTTTTAGAGATGATGTCTGAGTTTACAGGCGAGACACACTCCTGAGAGTACACAGTTATAAAAAGTGGTTCAGCTCACACTGCTAAGCTCCATCTCCATAAACAGTTTGTTTGCTCTGTGTATAAAAATAATCTACTTTTTTTAAGCAGCAAAGGAGTCTGTTTTTTAAAAAAGTCAATGTATTTTTAATGCCTATGTTTAATATTGCATCCCTGAAAAGCTAAAAACTCAGTGTGCTTTGTTTTGTTTGGGTTTATTTTTTATTCTTTTGGGTTTTTTTAATTATTATTTTATCTGCAGCACGTAAAAGTGCTGGGCAGGGAAGGCAGGTTGCAGTTTTACTCCTTTGCATCTGAAAGTGGTAAGTGAGATGGGAAGATTACACAGTTTCTCGTTCTCCGTGTCATTCTTCTTTTATCACATCAGCTTTGGCAACTCTGCTATTCAAAGAAAAGGAGAATAACAAAGGAACCACTTCATCTTCTAACTCATTGTCTAATACAATGCCATCAGCTGCCTGTATTTTAGAATTATAGGTTTGATTCGATTCCACACTTGAGTAGATTACTTTCCTTCCTAAAATGGAAAATATTCTAGACCTGAACAAAGAAGCTATAAATGCAATGTAACAGGGAACTTAAAGGACTCAGGGCACTGTATGCCATCAAAATTAGTACCCCCTGAAATCTTACAGTTGAGAAATTCTTTCCTTAATACTGGAATTAGTATCACCAAGCTTTTTTTGCAGGTTGTTATGGGGTTGGGCAGATGGAGGGGCTGAGCTGACCATAGAAGCATGCAAAGGTTTCCATAGGGGCTTGGACAAACTGAGGGTTGAGGAGGGACAGACATGGGCTCTGTCTGTCTGTCCTTCTAACTAATCCCATTCCTTGGAGAAGAATGAACTGCTAATTTCTGTAGCTACAGGTCTGCTGACTTGGTACAGAGTCCAATGCATCCCAACCGAGTTGAGAGTTCCATAGCTAGGAGCACCATGCAAAACATCCTCATGGGTTTGGTCTTGGCTTGTAAGACTACAAACCAGAGAGATCGTGTTGCTCTGCAGTGAAATCCACACGTGTCTGGTCTGTTCAAGGTCTGGTTTTTGCTTCATGATAAGTTAGCTTTAAAAAACCCTATTGTACAGAAAAGCTTTGGGAGAGGAAGAGAATTCATGTCACAGCTTAGTGTTACTAATTAATGTACAGAAGAAGAGCATGAATAAAGTATATAGAAGAGTATGGGGTGAGAACTCTCCACGAGGCCTCACAGAAGCTTTGGATTTGGCTTCCATCCTGTGTCCATCCCTGCAGGCTGGTTGTGTGCTGTGCTCAGGTTTTCTCTGTGGCCCAGGAGTAACTCATGCTGCTTTGGTAAACATTCACCTCAGAGTCATCTGTTCTTCTCAGACCTGCTGACAGCACAGTCTTCATCAGAGAACATCAGGCAAAACTGGGCTGATCTCTGGGGCTGGAAATCACAGAGAAAAGATGACAAAAGCTTGTTCCCCCTCCAGCCTTTTATTTCACATTTCTCTCGGGGAGTAGGGGAGGTAGTGAAGGATTTAGCACAGGATCAACAATGTAATTTTTAGGACTTTAAAGGCAAATCAGAACTGTGCAGAGGTAGTGTGGTGTTCACAAAGACTATAGGTGGCAGCATCATAATAAAATAGAGTTTACTTGATATCTTTAGCCAAATAGAGCTCAGCCCTTAGTGCCTTCAACAGCATGTCATGGGCAAATATCCAAAAGAGTGTGAACCAAATAGAGCAGAGGAGAAACCTGGAGTTGATCACCATTTAAACAATTGGTTAAAATAGGTCAATCAACCCCTTAAATCTGTGTTCTCAGGTTTGTAAACACGAATGAACGTAGCTGCATTTTGCTACACTGGCACAAAAATCAGGGATGAAGAAGAAAATGCACTTCTCATCAGCACTATTCCCCCAGGGCTTTGAAAAGGAGAGCTTGAAGAAAGGCATGTTAGTGTATTTCAGAGAAGTGTCCTGAATTTTCCTAGGGAGCTAAAGTCTTTGGGATGCTGAGGGCAGTTGGACTCTAAAGATTGATTTTTTTAACAGAGAGGAGTGCTCAAGAGTTGATTCAAATGAAGCCTATTTCAGGTATTTTAGATTTGGCTTCCAAACATGAATACATCCAAGTTCATTCTGAAAAGACATCCCATGGTAAAATAAGGAGGATAACATTTTTTACTCATGTCCCTCCCACCATTAAGGTTTGCACGAACAGTTAATGTGGAGCATTATCTTATGTCAGTGTGTGCTGTAATTTTCTTCTAATATCCAAATGGCTTTAGAGCAGAAATGAGATTAGTTTTTCTCCCCACAGCCCAGGGAGAACAGTCAGACCCATTTGGCAGGGCACAGATTCACTCTCTTTCTTGTCCCAATGCATTCCTTCAGAATCACTCAGTCTGAAATTATCAAATTGAAGTCATAGGCTGTCTCAGGTTCACAGGTTTCTTGTTCCCTGCTTTGTAAGAAGATTCTGTACAGTTTACTGCTCTCAAATATTCACTCAGAATATGTACTTATCTCCAAAGTTATTTGATTCAAAATAATGGGAGCTATGGTAGGCAAAATCGATGGGTTTTATTCAGCCTTGTGGCCCAGCTCTTTTTCCCATCTCTGTGAGATGAAGTGTGGTGCAGACTGTAAAGCCAGTCTGACTAATTGCT
>NW_008674980.1:7066-13224 GCF_000695815.1 Acanthisitta chloris
TACTAATTTAGTGCTTGAAAGTGAGGTGAGAACTGTACATTGCTGTTTTAAACCCATTGTGCTGTGCAGAGCTCTGGATAACATGCATCAGTGAAAGAATGCTGAGGAAAAAAAGTCAAGTGTCACTGTGAAAAGTATTTGCTCTCTCTAATGACTTAAGGTTCCCTTTTTCTAATTACTTCCTCAAGGCCCCTCTGACAGATTGCCAGACCAGTGTGAATTAAACCTCTAAACTATTTCTGCCTGTCTTGGGTCTCACACATATTGAAATTTCCCTCAGCAGCTTCCACGAGACTTCCATTTATTTGCTCAGAGATAAATTTGAAGCAAGATTGCGAAGCTGAAATATGCAGGTGATATTTTTTATTTACCCAGGAGAACGAGGCAAACACTTGTAGTATTACTTCTATATTTCTTTCTTAAGCCAGTGAAATGGATCAGAGACATTGTACTTGGGTGCCAAGGGATAACAGAGGCATCTCTCTCAACACAGAGGCTTTTAACATCTTCAGGGATATAATTCCAGTCAACTGCAATAGCATTGAGACACCTAATGTGAAAATCCCACTGTACACCTTATCTGGCAATGATTCCTATTCGTTGTGAGAAGTGATGGCTCCCATCTCTGTCTTTAAGCATTTAATGGCTGTGAAAACTTGACTCTCTACAACGATACATCTAAAGAGTGGATGCTTGGACTGAGTCCTTCTCAGCTCCTGAGAACTGGGTGTGCCAGGCCTGTATTACAGCTCAGCTGGGTAGTAGCTGCATGTGTGTTATTTTCACCCTCTTTCCTTGTTCACAACCCTTGATTTCAGGGAAAGGAAATTTGGTTCTGAGTAAAGAAACAGCTGTCATGCACCTTGGACATGCCTCAGTTTGGGTAGCTGGACAGCAAAGATGCATCTAAACTACTGGACAGTGCAGGGAATGTTCCTCAGTCAGGCTGTCACTGCTCACCTGTCCTCTTGGGTTGTTGGAACAGCCCTGGACATGGGCCTGGAGGGCTAAGCTACTGGTGTTTCTCAACAAGCAGAGTGGATGTAGTCACCCTCTTTCAAAGACCAACAGAGTTTAGCAGTCTGGTTTCCAGCAGTCTCCAGTGCTGTAGAACAGTGTGAGAGCATTTCATTCACAACAAGAGATGCAGCCCCAGGGATGCTGCAGAGGCTCCTAGGTATGGGCTAGGCTGTATCAACCACACCAGCAAAGGGATTTTGTCCTTACCCTCAGAGATGTCAGTAAGTGAGCATTTAGATATATTGAGGAGGAGGGGAAATTGCTTCTTCTGTTTTGATGATTTTTTTTTAAAGCACAGTTCTATTTTCTGTGCCAGCCTGTGGTATATTTTTGTAGCACTGTATGAATGATTTGTGTCTGATCCCACAGCCAGAGAGAGCACTTCCAGTCTGCAGGGCAGAGCAGGTCAGTTAGATGTTGCTGTGAAAGGCTGTGGGAGCAAATGCCAAGCTTCTCACAGTCACAGCTGACACTTCTCTTAACACTTGTGAGCTAGAGGTGAGGTCAGTAGGCAGCAGGGTGCTGATAAGGGTAGGAGTTCACTGGAACAAGTGACTATTCACCCAGCTAACACTTATTGCTGTCATTTTTCCCCATAAGATTATAGCCCCTAACTCAAAGACAATCCAGCACATTGCTGTTCCAACAGCTGCTGTAAGCAGAAGATATTCTGGGTATGATCAGGCTCTGTACACTGCTGACTGATCACAGAAATCTGATAAATTCTTATGACAGGATCTGTGGCTCTGAGGTTCATTGTAGGAGCCAGATTGTGCCTTATTTGCTGTTAAGGCTTAATAGAATTGCCCACTGATTTCTATGCAGCCAGGTCCCCCAAGGGATTTATTCATTCAGGGATTAAAATTGTTCCACGGTTGTCTGATTTGTTTAAAGCTCATGCATTTCTCTTAATTGGAGACAGTGACTTCAAAAATAGCCAAAACCTTCCATTATCCTTATGTGGAAGAAAAAGGTGTACCAAAAAAAAAAAAAAAAGTCATAGTCTAACTAATGAAGGCTCTTATGTCTCTACTTTTGTACCTCCCTTCTTCTGCTTGCCTGAGTCAAAAATGAGTTGAAATATCTGTCTGATGAATTTGTTTGGAGTGGAAGGAAGCCAAGAATTATTTTAACAAATGTTTTAGCTTGACACTGAGTATGGAGGCTTAGTTTGCCAAGCTGGAAAAGTGAATAACTAGGCAGTTTTTTGTGAGGCTTATATAGGGTGTGGGTCATCTTGGATGTCAGTTCCAATCTGTGTTACAGATCTGTAGAGGAGCATATATTGTGAATGAGTTGACACGTTCTCCTCATAAGTTTCATGTTTCCCTGAGACAGCTGATTAGTTTTGAGAAACTATGGCACATACTGCAGTCAGCTGAGAAGCCCAAGGGTCTTCAGGAAAGCTGCTCCTTCTCCCTGCTGGCCAGAATTTCTCAGCTCCTGCTCCCCTGTGGGAAGGAGCATCGTGTTGGGTGCTGTGATGGTGTGAGGGTAACGTGCCAGGTAAGCTGGGATGCAGTGAGGAGCATTGCTGGCTCCTGTGAAAGAGGGATGAAGCTCAGCACAGGAGAAAGAAACCTCCCAGCACAGCTCCTGTGAGCTCAGGGTCCCACAGGTTGGGGTGGTGTGTAGCTATCTCCTGTTTCTGTTCTCATGGCTGTAGAACAGGCTCACTAGCTGCTTTAGACAAGTTTGCCTTTATTAATTCTTGCCACTGCTGTGAAGAAAAGCAACAAAACCCATGGGAAAGTGGTTTTGCTGCTGCTGCTTCTTCTGCTTTTGCACAGGCGTTTGGGAACATGGGAGATTGTGTGGATAAAAAAGTGGGCAAGATAAAAGGAGGAACTGCTGCAAGGTCAGAACTGGGCTCACGTCCCTGGATTGAGATCAGAATGCCAAAACCAGGCAATTTTTAAGAACTTTTAGCTAATGTTAATCTGGTGATGAAGCCAAATCCAATCCTGATAATTAAAAACCCCAAACAATCCTTGATTCCATGAATGGAGCTGAATTCAACAGAGAGAAGCTTCTCTGAGCATCACTCCCTACTTTGTTCTGCCACTAGTGAAGGGATGTTCTGTCATTAGGCCTTTTCAGGGAATTTTTCTCAACACCTATTCTTCCTTTCTGTCAGACTTTCTGCTGCCTTTCCTACTGTTTTTCCTGTGGAGTTTCTTCTTCTTTGCTTTCTTCTTTCCCACAGAATACAAATATCTGCACTTGTGATTGCAATCTTAGGGGACATCTCTTATGTCCCACAACATCAGTTGCTGCTTTGGACTTGCCATGTGTCTATAGATGATGGTTCTGTTGCTCTCATCATGTGCTTGGCTAAAGAAGCTCTGCTGCACTTTACACTTGCTTTGAATTATAGCCATTACCCCATTACTTAACTGAGCCACCACAATAGGTTATTAACTTGAAATTTAACTGTGGAAGATGATAGAAGAAAAGGAAGAGATTTCTTTCCTAGAAGCAGGTTGAAACCATGGATTTGTGGTGATATAATGCTGCACATACAATATTCCAGGATCTCCAAGTGGTCTTCAACTCTTGAACAGGCAAAGCTCAAAGTTTTATGGCACTGAAGGTTAGTTCATTTTTGAGATATCTGAACCAAGTAAATGGTCTGGCTCCTCTGACATTTGCATTGATTCTGCAGTGTGCAGAAGGATAGTGGTAGCTGGACTGCTGTTTTGACAAAATTATGCTCTTTCAACTGGTTACCATCCCTTGTGTAACTTGACAGTGTTAGCACAAGCATAGGAAGGTTTCTGTTTGGACTCTGATGGAGTGCTTTAAGGAACTGCTGTCTGCTTAAAAGAGGTTGTTTCCATTGACCTTTCTCATACTGAGAGGATTTTTTAGCAAAAGCTAGTCCTTTGAATCTGATGGGAAATGGACAGAAAATTGTCATGTGTACCCAAAAGAGTTTTGGTCACTTTTCTTGAAACTTTGCAGAACTTTTCTCTGCAACTCTTGCAGGGAGACTGATCTAGCAATTTTCTTAGTCAAAACAAAATACTGGCATTTAGACTGGAACCATGAAGTCAAATTCTGTAATTTTTACTCACTTTGACAGTGTGGTTTAATCATCAGCTCAGCTGCTTTGCAGTTTTATTCTGAACAAAAGTCACAAGCTTTACCTCAATCACAACAGTATAAAAGAGGACCATGTGTGAAATAAGTTGGTCTCAGTATGAACCTTCCTGTTGGACTCATGGGGACTTTGGATCTGTGGGTGATGGTGGTGGGAATTTCCATCAAGGGCTTTCTGGCTCCACCTCCACAAAAGGAACTTGTATATTCTGCTGAAAAGTATTTAATTGGGTTTTTTTTCAAGCACATCTGCTCCTACAGCACTACATTTTGTCAGCTGTATCTCCACAATATAAAGCCTCACTTCCTCCTGGCTCTTCTTATCTGACTAGTTGTTGTTTAATTAGCCTCTATTTCTGAAGCCTAGGACAAAACAGAACTGACCAATCTAGTGTTAATCACAATATTTGTAAGTGATTACACTGTTTTGTTTTTTCCATCCACTCTTCAGGATGGAATGTGGTCAATATTTTTAAGTGATTACACCGTTTTGTTTTCTCCATCCACTCTTCAGGATGGAATGTGGTTGGAATTTACAATAGCACTGAGCATCATCCTCACTCTGTGTACTTTGCTATTAGATTTGGACTAAAGCTGAGAGCTCATATTGGCTCAGCTCAAGAGTTTGCTGTGGTGTCATTAAAGTTTTATATTCCACAACAGTCTGTACAGTCTGTAGTGATCTGGAGACAATATCTGCTCTAATAGGTTACTATAAGGAGGCAAAATCATTTGCTAGTGGACAGGTTACTCTAAGGAGGCAAAATCATTTGCTAGTGGAGGTGAGAGAGCTACTGTAATAGGAACATGCAAGTGGTTTACTGACATAAGCAGCTTCTTAATCAAAATGATTTCACCTAGTCTTCCTGATGTTTCTTATTAAACTCTCAGCCACTTTGCTTAGGCATTGTCAAATACCAGGTGGAACCACTTCAGCTTTGAAATGCTTTAATTAATGAAGTTGGATGTGTAACACCTGATAACATGCTGTGAGTTAAACCAGAACACCCTGACAACTTTGTGCAGGCTGCTTGAAAAGAGCATTATTTACTTTGCTGAGTCAAAGCACAAACCTGAGAGTGAACCAAGGTTCACTGGAACCTGCCTCTTGTGTGTGGGGTGGACTCCAATTACACCAGCACGAGCTATTCCTCCTTCTGCCCTCCCACAGAAAGGGCCCCAAAGCAACTGAGCACCTGAAGATAATGAAGGAAATTAATACAAGTATCATTGTTATATTTAATAAAATGTCACTGTCTTACAGTGAAAGCCCAAAGGGAAGTTAATCAAGAAATAAAGACACTGTGTGCTGCATAAACCAGTGCTGATTTCATGCAGCCATAAAAGTGAAGGTGTAAACTGTTTCCACACAACTGTCAAATCTAAGACTTTCAAAACCAGTAAAATGGAGAGAAAATTACTTTGCCCTGGGCTCACATGTCACTGGAAAAAACAAAAGGTACTTAAGACCCATTTTCTTCAGGGCACTGTAGAATGTAAGAGTTTACTCCAGATTAGGAAAGTAGTTTGCTCTGCTGTTTAATTATAAAGTTATACAATATACACCCAAATTATTTCAGAAGAGAAAAATATACCCTGTAGATAGTAGAGCATGGAAACAAAAGTTGTGTTTAAAAAGAAAAAGGAGCTTTTCTGCTCCTGTTTGGACGCTCAGGTGACTTTTTGGAAATGTTAAGTCTTTATTGCTTCGGTTTTCTTTCTTTCTGATGTCACAGATGAAGCCCAGGGAGAATCTGAACCAGGGATGAGCCAGAGAGATGGACCATATGCAGAAAGCTGTCAGACTCAACTGGATAAACTGGAAATCGGGGCAGGGGAAAAGAAAAGGAGCTTAGTAAAAGTATTTGTAACAGGTTTTCATCCTTTTCCTTCCGAGGTTCCATAGCACAGGGCAGATGGTGCCTGTTGGCTTTGTTCAGTTGAGTTCCTTCGTGGCAGCTCAGCACACAAGTGACCAGAACCCAGTCCACGTGGGCTCAGTCCATGAGCAGCACCACCCTTCTGCCAGTGATAAC
>NW_008674980.1:13245-22596 GCF_000695815.1 Acanthisitta chloris
TGTCACTGGGGGAGCACAGAGGAGAGGGAGCTCCAGGGTTTGCTCTTTGAGCCATTGGAGTATGCAGTACACGTGGGGACACTGGTGTCACTGTGTGTTGTATGGAGATCCCAATCATTTAATTGCTTCTGCAATTAAACTCCTTCTTTCTCTGGACGTTGTCCTTCGATAGTAATAGAACTTTTATGAGTAGTTATGAGGCAGTAAAGGCTAATAAACCTGGCCCAGAGCAGATGCAATTGCATCATCATAAATGTATTCAGAACTTACTCATATATACAAGAGAAGTGACCTACACTAGGACGTTGCAGTGCTAGGTTGAAGGTTGGACTCGATGGTCTTAAAGATGATTTCCAACCTAAATGATTGTGTGATTCATGCCTGAATACTGTGCACTGAGAGCTGCATTGCAGGCCATTGTGTCTTTCTTTAGCTTGCACGTCCCAACAGACCAGTGTATGTCTTGGGCACTGTACTGTATTGTGTATACTATAATGGGCTGTTTGTAGTGGGACTGGGTGTGTTGGCATCAACTTCAGCCCAGGTGGAACAACAGCTGTGAACATGCAGGGACATGGACCACAGTGCAAAGCAGACAAGTCCTCTGAGGACTGAAGATGCCATAATGTTCTTCTTCATCATTGCTCCTGTTGTCTGGGGGTGAACATGGCCCCAGCCTAAATAATCTTGCTAGATTGTGAAGGTTATTGAACCCTAAATCACAGGGGGAGAGAATAAAACTCCTTTGTTCCCCATCTCACAACTCCTTTCCCCAGGAGATCCTCTCTTGGTTACCATGGATATGCAGATTGGTGGCACAGCTCCTTTATTCATACACCTACTAACATCTGTACCAGTGCAGCTTTCAAATATAGCCCTGCCTTGTGCTGGATCTGGCTAAATCTGGTGCTGTTTTACACATTTCTGTGACACATTGGTTTTGGCTGGTCGTTTTACCTTCTTCAGCAGATGTAGCATTTCATAACTTGTCGCTGAATTTTTATCCTTCCATTCATGGTGGTGACAGCCAGAAATCTGATTGTGAAGCACACCAAGCAGCTTGGGAATTTCGTAAGAGCTGTTTCTCAGCACCACTCCCTCCAACACTGGGTGGTGTGGGAAGGATCAGGTTACACCAGGACCTGGACAGACAGGTCAGTGCCTACAGTTCAGTAGCGAAGGAATTTGCTTTGCAAAAGAATTTATACATCTTGTTCTTCAGTGGCACTCGAGTCTAATTGCACTTGATTTGACACTAAGTGGGTAATTAAGGAATCTTTCTTTTGGCTTCAATGGGCATTAGATTGGAGCAGCTGAGACCGAGGACACGGAGCCGCTCGGTTAGGTTGATTAGTTTCATAACTGAGGTTGGAAGCTCTGGAACAGTAAGACCAGGTCTGTAGTGTCAGGATTTATCTAGACATTAAGAGATCAAGCTGCTGCAGACCTCACACTGTTCCTGCTCACTTCACCATGTGTTGCAAAGTGGAGAGCAGGCAAAGTATTTGGACGTCGACTGAGCCACCAAAACCACAGGAAAACAGAAAAAGGCAAGTGGATATGCAAATTGAAGCATACAGAGAAGCACTGAACTAGTTTTCAAGCTTTTGTTCTCTTAGACTACTTAGATAAATCGTTGGTGTTCTGTGGCATTCAGATATGAGATTGAAATTAATACTTTTTCATGAAAGGATTTTTTTTTCCCCCCTGTCTTTAAGGTGCCTTTAAGAGAAAGCAACAATAATAATGAAAGGATTAGAAACTGTTTGTTGAGGGTGTTGCTGTGGCTATGGTTTGTCCAGAGCCATGTGAGATCTTCTCAAGTATGAATAGCACCAAGCTTTTTGCTGCTCTTGTTATTTAATTGCATTCTTATAACATTCAAAGGACTCAGGCAGTAAAAGGAGCTATTGTGCTTGGAACTGTGCAAACACTCAAGAGACAGAATCCTCTCTAAAAACCCCCGAGTTTAATGTAACTAGGCAGGTAGAACATGCACATTCAGGCAACTTAGTAATACCTTGCTGTTAGGCATTTAGGTGGGGTCATAACTAGACTTTTTGGCACCTTTCCTGTCCTCCTCCTTCTGTACTGCCTCTGTCCTCTTCCTCACATGCTTTCCAGCCAGCTGCAGTGGCAGTTTTTCAAGCTCTTGTGCTGGCTTTTCCCCAAAGCACTGCCCAGGTTGGGTACCCTGCATGGTGCCCATATTCACATCAGTAATTTTACAAGAGTCCCTGTTTATTTTCACTGAAGAGAGCAAGACAGTTGCTGAAGATTCCAGAAAACGATTTGAAGGTTCTCAGTCCAGGGTTTTTTTTTTTTCCCATTTGTTTCTTTTGGAAGTGGCCATGCAATTCTCAGCCATTAGCTGCTGCACAACATGATGACTTCTCTTTGTACAAGGCCACTCAGTGCCAGCTGCTGGGGCTGCAAACCTTGCTGCCAAGAAATAGCCACAACGCAGACCACTTTTCATCATCGAGACAACGTGGTTCAGTTCCTCTTGTACTTGTCTCTCACTCTGGTTTTGTGATTTGTTCTCTCTTAAAATTTTGCTCCTGTGGCAATGGCTCTCAAAGGCACCAGGAGAAAATTCCTGTTGGTGGAGCAAAGCCTTACCCAGACCTGCTGGTCTTCCTGCCATACTATTTTGGATGCCAAGTTGGCAGCAAGAATGAATCGATGCCATGAGATTGAGAAGTAAGTGTATCATTCAGATGTTTGGACCAGCAGATGGCAAATGTAGAGGGGAAAAAAAATCAAACTAAGAGCCAATCCAGGGAACAGACATTAAATAAAGCCATGTAGAGGGAAAAAAAAATCAAACTAAGAGCCAGTCCAGGGAACAGACATTAAATAAAGCCATCTGGCAAACATATGAGGGGAAAGAAGAAGAAGATGAGACCAAGTTCTGCTTTAAATATCTGCTCACGCTGAGAGGAAGTTGTGGGAACTCAAACCATGGGAGAGAAGACTTCAACTCTGTAAGAAGTACTGTGAGTGTCAAAACCTAAAAAAAAATCAAACTAAGAGCCAGTCCAGGGAACAGACATTAAATAAAGCCATCTGGCAAACATATGAGGGGAAAGAAGAAGAAGATGAGACCAAGTTCTGCTTTAAATATCTGCTCACGCTGAGAGGAAGTTGTGGGAACTCAAACCATGGGAGAGAAGACTTCAACTCTGTAAGAAGTACTGTGAGTGTCAAAACCTGTGGCAGTGTTGAGGACTTATGAGATGGACCCTAAGCTGTCAAGCAGAGAGAGCCTAAGCAGCAGCATTACTGCCTGTGTAAGATCCTGGTGATACTCCACGTAGAATAAACACAGCACTGCTTCATCCCCCATGGTGGGACTGAGGAGACCACACCTAGGAACCTGCTTTGTGGAGGAGGACTAGAAAGGAGAGCAAGGAGTAAGCAAAGAGGGTGATCTAATGGAAGCTGTGGGTGCCCCAGCCCTGGAAGTGTTCCAGGCCAGGTTGGATGGTGCTTTGGTCTACTGGAAGGTGTCCAATCCATGCAGGGGGGTTGGAACTAGATGATCTTTAAGGTCCATTCCAACCCACACCATTCTATGATTCTATTATATGACAAATTCTGAAAGACATTGATAAATCTGTTTTTATGCCAATACCATGGCAGTTTGTTACTCTGCCCTACTACTTTAATTCCCAGAGAAGAAAGACTTATGTGGTTTTGCACTCAGGCTTTTAAGTAAATTTCAAAAGAGAAGCATCATCCATTGACAAGAGAAGTGGTATCTTACATAAGTGCCCAGCCTTTCTCTTGGAAAATTGCTCTCAGGGAATGTAATTTCAGAGCCCAGAAGTCTAGCAGATGTTATTACTACTTCTGTTTTACAGGTCAGTGCTTTTGTGTTTCATGCTCTGAGAAATGCCTACAGCTGCTCGCCTGTCTTTTGCGTTATAAGAACAAATTGATTCTGTATCTTAGTCTTAATTTATACATGTGATTTTTTTTTTCTGGTAAAATGAGACTGTGGCAATCTCAAAAATTTATGTTCTCTAGTAACCAACAGTTTTGTTGGCAGATTCTGTCATCTTATTTCCATAAAGAGCAACAGTGGATAATTTTATAGTGAATTTTGGTCTTGATATCCAGGACTGTGGCATTAAACAGAATAATCCCAAACTCAGACTTAACTGCAATAAAAGGAAAAAAAATTGCTATTATATCCTAACTTTTTAATGCCTCTGTTGCTGATAAGGTTCACATCAATGATGATGTAGCAGCTGGTTTTTGTGCATTAACTTGCATGGGAAGTGGTTGCCAGCTCTCTCTGAATAAAATTTTCAAGTACTCCATCTCATCTCTGGTGTTACTGATTAGTTATTGTATCTGAGAAAGTTGTCTTTATTTTCCCTCAGCATCCAATAGCCAGGCTAACAAAAAGGCAGTATTTCTGCCCCTCTGCTCAGATGAATAATTCATTGCCCTGCACTTTTTGTGCAAAGTACATTTGAACTGTTTCTTTTGTAAAGATGATTTCCAAGAGGCTGTGGACACGCTGAAATTCATTTGCTGCCATCAGGCCTGTCGTCACCTCTTTAGTGAGAGGGGAGGACCAGTTGATTTCTGTTAAATTTTGGTTAAAGAGTTTGCCATATCTGGTGTTAGAGGGGTGGTATCCCTTAACGAGTTGGAGTTTGGCAGGTTTTCAGTGCTGTTCTGCTGCTGTTCTCCCCAGCTCAGTTAACAATGGGCTAGAGAGATGCTGGCAGTGTTGCCTGGTTACAATTCATCAGGGTGAATCAGTGCTTCAGGCAGCTCCTTCTGCAGCTGAACAACCAGGAGACTTCTCAGCACTGTGTTCCTGATGTCCCAGAGATGGGAACAGGTTGGTCTGATCTCCATCACTGTAAGATTACACCCATGCAAAGAGCTTGGGACAGCAGTGTTTGACTTTCAGGGCTTGGAGTCAGGTGGTTTGGAACTGTCTGTTTTACATGGTTTTACCAACATAGAGCTGAGCAAAGCAGATTTTTAACCATGTGTTTTGTTGCAAGGTGTGTTTGAGGAGTTTGGTACTTTGCCATCTTTCTGTATCCATCAGGAAGATGAAATCCTTCAATAAGTACCTTCCCCTGGAATAGACATGTGCCTTGCTGAACCTGCCTGCAGGCAGAGCAAAGTGTGTCAGAGGAACCTTCCTCTTTCTCACTGTGTTTGGCCAGATCTTGAGCTGCCATAAAATGAAGCTCGTGAAGTTATGTCAGTTTAGACAACAGGAAGATGTGGCAGGTTATTTTTAACACTGTGGAATGGATTTTCTGTACCCCACCCAGACCTGTTTTATTACTTACCCATTCTTGCTGCTCAGGACATGACCAGAGGAAATGTTAAGAGAGAGGAAAGGTGCCCAGTTTGGGCTCTCCCTTGAATCAGCATTTCCAGTGTTCCTGTCTAAATCCTTTCCCTATCTTTTATATAAAACTGCTTTATTGTTTTGCTGTTCTCACTGTTTTATTGCCTGTTACCACTCCATGTACCACTCACATCCCCTTTCCTGCACAGGAGTTTAAACCTTCCAATGACTCTTCACAGCAGTTTGGTTATGCTTTAAAACACCTCAAGAAATCAATGGTCATATGATAATTGGCAGCTTTGCCAAGAGTGTCAGTGGCAAATCACTGACTCATCTATCTGCTCATCTGTGGCCAGGACATCACTGGATTCTGGCACCTATCTGAACCATTTTCACCAAGTATCTCCCATGCCTCTCTTTCCAACCCTCATAAACTCCCTTCAATCTGCAGACAGAAAAATTGACAAGTATTTCTTTCATCTTCCTTCTTTTCTTTCACATCTGAAATTCTTGGGTCCTGAAAGGCTTTTCCTTCCTCTCTTTTGGGCTCAGCAATTCTCCATTTCTTCTCAAATCTACCATAGTTCTGTCTTTTAATTTCTCTTTGCCTGTATTATGGGCTTCATTATTAAAAGCTTTTATTTGCATCACCTTTCATTTTGCCCAGCTTCCCATTTTCACTAATTTCTGCTATTTAGTGTCAGCTTTTTGCCTTGATGAAAAATTAAGGCCATTTGGAAGAATTTTTAGGAAAAGATGTGCTGAAGTGCCACCCACTCCACTTGGTTTGCTAAAGCAGAAACCATAGCAAAAAAATTAATCTAGCACTATCTAAAATACAAATATTTCTGTGAGTAGATTCTCTGCATTGTTTTGCCTTCTGGTGATGCTATCTACAAGACAGTCTTTCATCAGAAAATTGTTTCAGAATATCTGCACTGCTTAAAAATCAGTTGCACTGCACAGAGCTATGATTTCTGATTTGTGCTCAGTGTTAACGTGATCAGCTTTTCTTTAGCAGCAGGTGAGTGTATATTTAACATCTTAAATTTTCAGCTTCTTTCCTCCAAATGTCTATTGGTTATCTGTGAGGTGTTTTTGACTGTGACTCTATTTAAAACCTGGATTAATTCAGCTTTGCTGAATTCAGGTCGTGACATCCGTAACTATTTTGTCTGGAAATTTCAGTGCTTTTGGGATAAGATTTAACACCAAGCTCTTCCTGGTTCTGCAATAAAATGAGAGGAGGGGAATGAACAAAAGAACTGTCATTTTCCTATCAGTGTGAGGGGGTTTGGTTCTCGTTCAGAAAGGCTCTTGAAGCACCTTAATTCTCATCTGCTTTCGGACAGTTCTAATTGCTGCAGGGATAGAACTGATTCCCTGGGTAAATACAGACATTTATGGGGAGGGAGAGATCTCAAGCACAGCTAAGAGACTTGCCTGTCCTCAAGCCTGTGCTGAACACACCTGTACTGGGCCACTGACCCTGGCTGTGTGTTATTTAGCCTTTTTGGGGGTGCACTCCCTGCATTAGGAGGAAGATTTAGGTGTGCCATTGCCCAGCTGAGATGAGCTGGTGTTTCTGCAGAGGCACTTGAGTGCATTTCCCTTCCATCAAAGCATTGCTTTGTTTCCACAGTCTATTGTGGAGTAATTCCCTTTTAAGGCCATAGCTGAACTTCTCTGGACACGACAGACCAGTCCTCCTGTGAGATCCCTCTTTAAAAGAGCTTTGCCCATATGGTCACTGGGTGGTGGGTAAAGCCACTGCAAATCTCTCACACACAGAGTGTGCCCTGCAAGGATAAGAGAGCTACTGCCTTGGCTGAGCTGGGAGCACTCCCAGATATTCCTGTCTGGGACTGGCAGAATGCACTGGAGCAGGGACAGAGCTGCTCACGTGTGGGAATGTGCCCAGGTGTGATGGGAAGTGTCTGTGTGGAAGGAAAGGACTTGTTTCTGCACCAACACCCCTGAGCCCTCCTGGCTGCACTGGCCCCTGCAGCCTGTGGGAGCTGTGCCATGTGTGCTGTGCTCAGCATTGCTTTCAGGATGTTTTTGCCAAGATGTTCCTTGGAGTCAGTAGAAAGCAAACAGGCTTTTTTTTTCAGCCAGTTGGGTCTGAGACATTTGTGTTATGCTGCATATAAGAAGTCATTTTTTCCTTCCACTAGAGAGGATGACTAGGGTTGGGTATACACATCCAAGTGACCCAGAGGCATTTAGCTCTTCAGGTCTAGTTCAGCTCTTACTTTTCATCTTTTAGAAAATACATCCTGAGGAGTTTGCAAGCTAAATAGAATAATTAATATAATGATATGGCAGTAACCTAAAATATTTACATGGTCAGATAATGCAGAGTTCTTGTATCATCATTAACTTCCCTGATTTGCTTCACTTCAGTTTTCTATGTTATGAGTTTGATTTTAGATTATACTTTGCAGCATATGTGTCTGGGATAACCTTAATTTTTTTTAATGTGTTTAACATTCTGTTAATGTTGAGCACTTGTTAATGTTGAGGCTGTGTGTGTGGTGAGTGGTTTATCTAATGCATTATCTAATGACCTGGTTTGAAATAAACCTTATTTTAAGCTCCAAAACTTTCTAGTCTCATTGGCAAAAAGAACAGAAAATTCATCCTCCGTTTTTGCACCGTGTGTGCTTCCTATTTACACAACAGGTGCTTTTTTTTTTTTTTTTTTTTTAATAGTGGTAAAAATAGCTCAGCTGCTGTCCCTTTGCCCTGGGTGGTGCTATGCTGTGGCCTTTGCAGAGCCAGCAGTAAGTTTTTGGCGTTGCCCTTGCCATTGCAGGAAGGACCCAGCTAAGCTTCCTGAGCAACATCAGCCTCCGCTAAGAATTCAGGTCAGGATCTCCCTGCTGGTTACCTAGCAACTGGGGGATACTGGTGCTTTCTCCTCTGACCGGCTGCGTTAGATACAGGGATCACTTGGGGAAGGGCTCAGGGCACTGGAACAACTCACACTCCAGAGCAGCCCCGTGCTGGGCAGCTGATGAGACATAGGCTGCACTACCCAAGTCAAACCCAACTGAGATTTCCCGAATTCTCCCTGCAAACCTGAAAGTGCCTCTGCTGGTTTTGCTACTGCTTAAATGCCTGGCAAGGTGACAGATCCCCTTTGAAACACCTTTTGTGTTGCGTTGGATCTGGCAGACAGGAGCAGAACACAGGTAAGCAGAGGGAGAAAGTTCTGTCTGAGGAGTTTTGGAGGTTGTTTTCCTACAGGTGAAATGTGTTTCTTGGTTACACAGGTGCACAGCACTCAGTTCTGGAAGTATCGACCTGCTTTTGTACTTCTTAAAGTTTCATCGGATGGTAAGTAAAAAAAAAAAGTGAAGTGGAAAGATAAACTGTCTTCCCTAGTTCCTAGTGGTGCCTGTTGATAAATTGCTGAAAGCAACCTTTCAACTTGTCTGGTTAATTTATTGTAGAATTGGCTAATGAAAAATCTTTAAGTGATCAAGAGTTATCGGTTGCCAGAGTCTCTCTGCCACTTGCTCCTGGGAGCACATTCACAAAATGGAAAGCAGCAGGTCTCTGTGTATTGTTTGCAGAGGCCAAGAGTCATTTCTGGTTGCTAACACAATGGGATTCGTTACTGCTTTTTGTTTCCCTTTGAGAGATTACAAGTAGAAATCCTTAGTCAAATGTAAAAGTCAAAGTGATGTGCTGTTCTGAGAAAAATATTTACTGAAAAGAATTGTCTTCCTCATGCTGTAACTTCTCTACTCACAGATAGCAGAGATGCTGGGAATTTTAGGGTTTTTTTGCAAAGGAGGTTGTAGTGGTGAATTCTGAATAGGGACATAAAAGCAAGTCCAGAGGAGGCCACAAAGTTGCTAAGAGCACTGGAGCATCTCCCTGTGAGCACAGGCTGAGGGAGTTGGGGCTGTTCAGCCTGGAGAAGAGAAGGTTGTGTGGAGACCTCAGAGCACCTTCCAGGAGCTGAAGGGGCTCCAGGGAAGCTGCAGAGGGATCTGTGTTAGGAGCTGCAG
>NW_008674980.1:22862-26292 GCF_000695815.1 Acanthisitta chloris
TCCTAAAGTTCTATGATTCTCTGAATTAAACCAGAGTATATTTGTATCTGGTGCTGGTACAGGGCTGGCATGATGGTTTTCAGAAGGACCAGCTCCACTGGTACATGATGGTTTTCAGAAGGACCAGCTCCTCACAGAAAATACAGTTTTCATGTTTTGAAAAACATGGGGATGAATGTTTCCAGGTGCAGAGCAGCTATGTAACTTGCCTTTTTTCAGAAGTCTATAAGCAGTAGGTTCCAGCTCTTCTGCCATTTGATTTGGTACAGCTCCAATTAACTTGAGCCAAGGCCCTGCCAAGTGGCATCAGCCAAAGATCTGGCTGCACATCCCTAGGACAGGTACACTGCAAGGATGTTCATAGGGCTCCTTTTGCAAAGGGGGTTGTAGTGGTGAATTCTGAATAGCAGCATAAAAGACCAGGTTATTTTTAAGCAATGTATTTTAATTATCTCTGATATGAAGCTGTTTAATTTGAGTGCTGACTCTAAGGCATTCAGCAGCTGATTTCTTCAGAGAGACTGAGTGCAGTTTCAATTGATATTTTCCACATTTAGTATTCAGAAAAACAATTCCCAGAGTCTCACGTTGCATACCTGATACAGCAGCTGCTTTTCAAAGTGTGCATGTCCAATCTGGCATCCCAGACTTTTTGTCTCTATCATACATATGGGAGAGCTCATACATTCATTCCTAGGACTCACAGGGTATTTGTCCATTTAAGAAGAGAGGAAAAAAAATATAAACCAGAGCAGTATCTTTGTGCAGTTCAGGATGTTCTTTATTACAAAAGGCTCTCCCAAGTGTGTAACATCACACTACTGTGTGGTTAGGTGATGTAGGACAGAGAAGGAAAAATATCTCTTCGAGAAGGTGCTTCACATTTCATTTAATTGTTCCATTCTCAAGGTCAACAACCTTCAGGAGGCAGTTAACATCACAAACCTCTTTAGCAGCTTTGCTCTAGCTGTTTTAATAAAGCAGCACCCTCACAGGATAGTGTGAGACATGAGAGATTATGTCACTCAGCACTGCCTGATCTTTCCTCTGTTCACAAAGCCTTATAGTGTGTCCCCTTAGTAATGCTCTCCTGCCAGAGCTGGGAGCTCTGCTAGGCATCTCCTTCCCTACCCATTGCTGTGACTCACAATGTTTTCAAAATATTAAAAGGAAGGAGGCCCTAAGCAAAGAGGGTCAGAATTTCCTCGAGCTTGAGCTAGTACATTTGCCAACTGCATGTAGCAGGCTAAATATTTTCCTGTTACACCTACACCAGAGACACTCTGCAGATCCACAGATGGCTGGGCCCTTGTGGATCCAGCCAAGGCAGTGTATGCTGGCACTTTGGGGTTTGGAAAGAAGCTGGAATGTGTCCTGTAGTCTCTTACTGGCAGCCAGCATCAGCATCTGAGTGGCTGAATTTGGAGAGAGCCAGGTCTGGGGAGGTTGTTGGAACGTAGAGCCTTGTCCAGAGCAGCATTTCTTGATAGTCAATGGCTCAAACATGTCCTTGGACTCTGCAGGCTGGAGGAGGCAGGTGAATGCTTTCCTCTCTGCTGCTCTGCCAACATGTGCAAGCCTAACTAGGAGCTGGGGAGCTTAACTCCAAGACTGACTCTTGTGTCATCTAGCTAGAGAGGCTGCTGGAATCCAGTGTCCAGTTCTAACTGCAGGAAGAGGTGAGCTCAGAGTGGGGTGGGTGCAGAGAAGGGTTAGTAAGACAACCAGGATAACAGACAGCTCATCTCTGTGAGGAAATGAAGGTGCCATGGCCTGTTTGGCTTTGCAGATGAAGACTGAAAGGTGAGGTGGCTGTCTTCTCTAAATACCTGTGGCAGAAGAGAAAAGCTGTTTGAAAGAAAATATTACATTGGCACAAAAATAAACAGCTGTAGACTGGTCATTTAGTCTGAGAATTTCTAACCATCTGAGTTACAAAATTCTGGAAGAGCATTTGAATTTGAATAGTTTTCAAAATAATACTTTAATCAGCCTGTGAAGGGATTATATGGAGGGTTTGGCAGCAACAACAGGAGACTGAATGCTCAGGAAATTCCCTCTGGTAGTATGTTCCCAAGTTTTATCCTGAAACATCGATATGAAGCTCAAAGCTTTAAGTGTACCAAAACATATTGTTCCTCAGGAGACTTTACCATATGAGAGAGCTGAAAAAGTCCAGGCAATGCATGGAGCCCCTGCACTGGGAAAGGGATGAGAGGTGGGATGCATCTGAGAGTGACACATCTTGCAAAAACACAGAGCCTTTGTGAGCAAAGGGATTCATCACTGGCCTTGGACCTGCCCAAGGGATCAGAAGGAGCCAGATGTGCTGGGACCCATCAGAAGTGCCATGAGACAGGTTGTTTTGGGCAGGAGTTTTTCTTTGCTGCTGTACCTAGCTCTGTACACACAGATTTTTCACCTGCCTCCCTTGGGAAAGCGAGTGATCCACAGCAGTTTGAGGCAGGAGTTCCCTCCTCAGAGGGGTGGGATGACCCTGGGGGTTCTGTGCCATGAGAGACAGGTTGCTCCTGAATGAAACCACCTCAGTGGTTTTACTCCATGAATGAAACCACCTCAGTGGTTTTACTCTGCACCACCTGCCTTGGCAGGGATCATGGCAAACTCACAGGAGGTGGGAGGAAAAGCCCACACAAGCAGCTTTTGTTTGCACAGCTTTCTTTCTGAGCTTTGATGAGGAATACTGCTCTCCCACCCTCACTCCCAACGGGGTCCCTTTTGCTCCCCACGGGGAGACTGTGCTGCTCCATTGCTCTTCCTACCTCTGGCCTTGTTCTAGTGTTTGAATGCCAATGCCATTTAATTTCTGGATGCTGCAGTACATTTTGGTGTGCTTACTTAAATCAGTCAGAGCTGAAGTATTGTAGAGTCACGTGTAAAGGTGATGGCAGATGAGTGCTCTTTATGTCATGCTGGATTTCTGCTGCACACTTCCACTGTATCTGCCAAATTACAGGCAGGAAATTTTTGAATTAATGACAAATATTTCCCAACAGTAGTTAGTTAAGTGCCTGCACATGTTAAATTAACCATAATAATCTTGTCATAGTCATGAATTAATAACCTGCATCTCATCAGGCTTTTGAGAATTGAAGTAAAACATTTGTGGTATACTCAAAGAAGGAAGCCTGGGGACAAATGGGGTAAGTCTCCAAAGGGCTCTACATTCCCACCCCCACCATCCTACCCCCTGTGCCAAGTAAGCCTCAAAGACATCACAGAAACCTGAAAATTATGTTTAAAAGGGATTAAAAGGAAAAGATCCTGTATGCAGAGGGATAAAGTGATTTAGACCTAGTAATATATGAAGTGTCTTCCTCTCTCCATTGACTAGAGGGACGAGCAGGCAGGGACAAATGTGCACATGAGAGCTTTCTGCCAGAGATCTTAAATCAGCAAGGGGTTTCAG
>NW_008674980.1:26325-31793 GCF_000695815.1 Acanthisitta chloris
GAAGTTCTGCCCTGGTGGCACAAATGAGAAGAGAATGAGGGCAAGGGGTGATGTAGGAAAAGGGAGATATTTCTCCTGCTGTATTCTAGTGGTCTGTGGAACCTGAGGCAGACTGAAGGAGCATGACTGAGTTCCCTTTGCCTCCTGCTTTCCACTGTGCCATGGGGAGCTGTGCCCCAGAGCCACAGAGGGCACTGAGGTCTATGCCATCAGCTCCAGCAAAGTTGGACCAAGGAGTAGCCTGGAGCTGGGCACTGCTGCTGCATGGCAGATTCACTCTGGTCCCTGCACTGAGAGATGCTGCTTGAAGAACATCAGGAAAAGCATTTCATTTCCCCATGCTTTTGTACCCACCTGTAACATGTGGGTGCTGAGAATTCTTTTCCCCCTCTGGAGAGGCTTTTCAAGTCCTAGGCTGGTTGTCATCCCAACGTTGTGTACATATGGACTCAGCCTAAGTTTTCATCATGGTAGTTTTGTAATGGTGTGAATGGAAACATCTTACCTTTGTAGTAGTTTCTTGAAACACCATGATGTTCTGCAGGAAGTCCCACTTGATTTGAGGTCAGGGTCTGAATCTCAGGTCTTTCAGAGACCACAGGAGCTGGCAACTACCTCTTCCACTCTCTTTTCTTCTCTCCACCTCCAAGTAAACCACAGCATCATGAATACATCAGCATCACTCTCTAAACGTCGTTTGACTTCCACCAGGCCAGAAATGCTCTCCTGCTGCAGTGTGTGTCCCCCATGTGCTCTCTGCAGGGCTTCACTTCTCAGTCCTTCCCTTCTCCCCACTCTGTCAGATCACAGAGAAGGAGCAGGAGCTCTCCTAGTGACTATGTCCCTTACAATTACAAACATTTTCAGGGAGGTCTGAGCTCTTCGGTGTTGTCCTTGTATTTTCTCCAGTCTGCTCTCAGTACTTTATCTTGCATGTAACATTTTTGCACACATGCTCACTGTTACTTGTCCTGGACAAACTGGGCATATCCAAATGCTTTCTACTTCCCAGTCCAGGGGAATGGATGGGCTGGTGCAGGTGGTACAGGGCACACTGGAGACCTGGCTCTGGATTTCTGACAAGGTGGCAGTGAAAACTCCCCAGCTGCATTCAGGGTTTTGACTTGCAAAAGTCTGCACGTCTGAAGTGGCAACTGGAGGTGAAACACACAGAGTGAGTTGTCAGAGGTTATATTTGCTGAGATTATTGCTGCAGGGAAGGAGCAAAGAGGAAAACAAGAATCTGAGCATGTGGCAGCTTTTTTCATTTGCTCATATCCTTGCTTTGGGGCAGAAAGTGTGGTTTGGAGCACAGACCTGCAAGTATATGGGGTGACAAGAGCTACAGAAAATGATCTCCACTCTTTCAAACACAGAATAACAAAGATGCTCTGAATGGATAGTATGAATGAACAGCTTGCAAGTACATGTCATGAGGGAGCAAATTGCAAAAAAAATTAGGGCTCTTATATTTGTGAAATCCTGACTGTGCTTTTCTTATAGATGGTGGAGGAAGTTTCCAAGCAAAGATGAAAGGACTCTGCCATGATGTTTATTGTGGCATGGTCAGAAAGCAATGTTCAAATCTTTCCATATAGGAGATTATTTGGGTTATGAAGACTATCCAGCTTTACAGGACTCCTACCTGAAACCCCTGCAGTAGTCACATATTGCTGTAACCTTGCATTAAAAACCTCATGCTCTTTTTTCTGCAAGTGTTACTCGCATGGAGGAAAGTTAAAGGAGCCCATGGCTCATTTGTCTCCCATCAGGGCTCAAGAAGATGATTATCAATTGATAATTCCTAAATTAGGAAGGGTCAAAAAGAGGCTAAATAAGGCCCTTCCCAAATAAAAGCCTGCCACATGTTCTGCCTCAGAGCAAGCCTTGTACAACAGTTAGACAAGAGGCTGTTCAGCTTTACATTTGACCTGTGGAGTTTAATGCAACAGGAATGTGGAATGTGTTTACAAGGCAGCAGTTATTGCTGAAATATGTGAGCGCTGTTGCCCGGGGAAATTTCAGAGGACTGAGGTTGTGCTGACAGTGTCTGTACCTCTTGGACAGACTGTGTGGATGCTGGGGAGGAAAGTGGCCTCTAAGTCTGCAGCCTGCAGAGGGAATGCAGGCAGAGATGCTCCCCTTGCCCAACGCATCCCTGGCTCCAGTTGGATCCCTCTCCATCCTTGCTGCTCCGTCGTGCTAGGATGGTGCAGGAGGGTGAAGCTGTCCTTGGGCTGGAGACATGGCTTCTTGCTATCCCTGCATCCGAGGTGACTCCAGGTTAGCACACGACTGCAGCTGGCTCAGCAGAGGGTGTGGGCTGGAACGAGGTAAAGCTGAGGACTGAGGGCCCCTGATGGCTCCTTTCATCAGCAGCTCCTGCAAATCAACCTGCTCATGTTCTGGCTAGTCTCAGCTGGTAGGCTGGTGTATCTCTGCCTGGAAGGGCTCAGGTTTCTCTTAGAAATATTTATTTTGTTCTCTTTTCATTCCCTACTTTCTTCCTTTCTTTTTCCTCAACTTTAAATATCCAATAGTAAAACTAGTCTGCGCATAGTTCATAGAAGATTGCATTAATTATTTCATCCTTCCATTATAGGAATTCCCAAGGAAGCTGGTAAAGCCCAGCTAAGCCTCTTTATATAATTCACTTTTCTTCTTACTTAATTTTGCCCAAACCAGACTCTAACTTTCATCACAGTAATGGCAAAATATTTGGAAACAGACCTGGGATAGAACTATATTCTGTGTTCAGATGAACCTGACGTTTGAAAAGATTTGTCATTAACCTTTAAAGAAAATTAAACTGTTGAAATGACACTGTTGACTGCACCACACATTATGGACCTGGGAGTAAATATTCCACACAGTGTAGACAGACTCAGAAAGGACAAAAATTGGGCCAAATTCAGCTCTGATGTTAGTAGTTGACTTCCTTGTCTGGTTGACTTGGCCCACCGAGTTTTCTTCAGAATAGCAGATCAAGCTGAATAAGGATCTCATTCTGGGTACTGCAAAACACTTTCTGCATCTTAAACTCCCATTAACCTCTGCACTGTACAAGAACACACTGACATTAGGCTAATTGATGGGGCAGCAGGTGTCAGTGCACCATCGCTCGGGGCTTGCTGTGGTTCCAGGGGAGTCTTGTGCTTTCTTTGCCACAAAGTAAGAGTGTGTGTACATAGGTAACGAAATGATTTGTTGTATTCATGGTTCCAGAAAGCAAGGAAGGATCAATGAAAGCCCTGTTAAATTTCCTTGAATTTAAAGGCACTGAGACCTTATAACAATGTTGATATTTCGACTCATTCTGAATACCAAAAGACCTGGTATAATTATTTCTGTGAAATAGCTTCAGGAACATTCTCAGTGCTGAATTCAACAGTAATTGCAATTGTGACATGTAGAGTCAAATGTAATTTTGGTCTAACTAAAGCAAGACATTTTGCTTTATTTTCTATTGCTTTTCAAGGAGAGGCACAGTGAATTTTTAATACTTCAGTGACCCTTGACTCTGAGTGACGCTAACCTGCTATTGTAGAAAAAAATATGGAGTTCTTCAGAACATTATTAGCCAACGTACTCTGTGTGAACACTTGGTGGTATTTAGGTTAAAAATACAGATTGTGTTTCTATCAGTAAAGATGGCTGATACAAGCCTAAAGCTCTGGTAGTATGTCAAGCTGTTTGTGCTCCTAAATATAACAGAGGATCTCTGGCAGGGAGCTGGTGGGGGAGGTCTTGTGTCTTTGTGTAAAACAGCTCTGCCTTTATTATCCCTTCATGCTGGGGAAGAAGGAGAGCCAATGTGGTTGTACAGGTCTCTTAATAATAATGCTTTCCATGTTGGTAGAATAGATCTCCTGGCCTCCCTCTTAAATCACAGAAAATAAAGAACTGAAAGCAAGAAGGAAATGGTTGCTCCATAGGAATAAGACATTCCACATGAGTTTGCTTTGTTCTTTTGCCAATGCAGACTCCTTCCCCCACCCCCAGTCCTGTGATTCTTTTCTATGGCTGTTTGCTTTGCTTTGTTGTAGGTTTGTTGGTGCTTTTTCTGTTTGTTTAGAGAAACCATGCCAGCTAAGGCTTTTCCCATGGACAAAATATGACCTTTGCAAGGTGTATACCCTGAAGTTACTGAGCTCTGTCAGGGAATAAAGTTCCCTTCACCCTTCTGTGGGACAACACACCCCCTGCACTATCCAGGACATTGAACTGGGTGGTTCTAGTTGTGCCTTCTGACCTCTTATGCTTGTGTTGCAATGCTCTGTTTTAAAAATAAAGAGCTCACTCTTCAAAAGCTGCTTGGGAAGAAAGTTTATTTTATGGAGTGTTTCTCACTTCCCAGAAATGCTGGGGGAAGGGAAAACTATCAATTCTTGGGAAAAAAAAACAACAGGTAGAAAGAGCAGAGTTCCCCCCTCTCCCCATCCCTTGGAAGTGCTTGCAATAGAGAAAGGAATGTGCTGTTGGCAGGGGCACAGCAGAAGAGCTGGTGAGGATCTGACCAGAGAATCTGCACAGCCTTTGCAACAACAGGGGCAGAGGCACCAGAGAGGAGTTTGGGCTGGTTAGGTGAAGGAAAACACACATTGCCCAACAGCAGTGAAAGAAGCAGGTGAAAACAACTGCCAGAAATCCATTGAAAGGCTTGGGAAGATGCACCTGTTGTGTCTTCCTTTCTTCCTGTCATAGCCCATAAAACCTGACACGCTGCTCATGGCAAGACTCGTCCTGTTTGCGCAAAGGTTTGGATGGGGAGCTCATGCAGTGAACTGTATCCTATCTCCCCTCTCCCATCTTCCTTTTAGCAGGTATTTTATCACTTGATATCCCTTGGTGTCTCTTCTCCCAGTGATCACAGGGACATCCAGCATGTTTACACAGATGTGAGTACTGTAAAGGACAGGGCTGGGGCAAAGATGTAATAGTGTGTCAGGAGTTACATGTAGATGGTCTGTGTGCCACAGATTGCCATTCCTCCACCTCCACCAATGATGAGGGTGGAGGAATAGCAAACTCTGGCACAAGGAACAGCATTGAAAGAGATTATGTGTTGGTGCAACTAATTTTTGTTAGTCATTACTGAGAGAAAGAGCAAATCACTCACAGCTAGCTCTACTGATTGACAGTAATGGGGAAGAGGATGGGGGGATCCCTAAATTGAAGAGTTTTAAAAGAGAAGGACACAGTGCTCAGGCTAGGTGCTCTCACCTGGTTGCTGGCCTGGGACCCATGTAGCCATGGAGAAGGTGCTGGTAGGAGTGGCACACAGACTGTCACCACACCAATGTGGTTGTGTGATATGCAAATTTTCTTTGAACATAGAATCATAGAATTTTAGGGGTTGGAATGGACCTTAGAGATCATCTAGTCCCAACCCCTGCCCTGGGCAGGGACACCTCCCAGCAGAGCAGGTTGCTCAAGGCTCATCCAACCTGGCTGTGAACACTGCCAGG
>NW_008674980.1:31918-38289 GCF_000695815.1 Acanthisitta chloris
CTGCAGCTCCTAACACAGATCCCTCTGCAGCTTCCCTGGAGCCCCTTCAGATATCGAGAAGTTACTATGAGGTCTCCACACAACCTTCTCTTCTCCAGGCTGAACAGCCCCAACTCCCTCAGCCTGTGCTCACAGGGAGATGCTCCAGTGCTCTTAGCAACTTTGTGGGCTCCTCTGGACTTGCTCCAACAGTTCCAAGTCATTCTTACGTTGAGGACACCAGAACTGCACACAGTATTCCAAGTGGGGTCTCAGGAGAGCAGAGTACGTAGCAGTAGCTGGAGAAAAATGTCAGCCACGAGCAAAGAAACAAATCCTTTTATTAGCCAATAATGCAGATAAGAAAAGATGGGGAAGGTGTATGAGCTGCTGTGTGAGGCTGATGAAGATGGATAGCAAACTATCATTTAGATAGCAAACCATTTGTGAAAATACCACATTTTGAAGATGATGTCCCCATGGACATCAGTCAGCATAAACAAGCAGGTGCTAACAGCATCCACACTAAATTATTGAAACAGGCAGAGAACACAGGAAGTCAGAGACTCTGCAAAGTAATTCTTTTTGTTTACTGATTCGCAGCATTTGAACAAAATGGAAGGGGATGATTTATCTGCCCAACTTTGAAAACAAAAGGCAAAGTTGTATGCAAAATGTGGTTTTCTTCTTGGGTTGGCCTGAAGTTTATTTTTGATGTTTTATATAGATTTGGTAGCAGAAACCAGTGCAGTTTTCTCAGAAAATGTCTTCTCTGGGTACAGATGGGGAAGCTGCTAGAATACATACAGATCTTGTATAGGTCCTGACATATGATAGAAAGGCAGGGTGACCCCCCAGTGACTCTGCACAAAGCTCCTAGGGTGGCTCTGTGTGTGTCAGCATGCACTCAGCTTCACTTGATTTAAAAAGTAGAGGTCAAATGAAAAATGTGAAGTGTAACTCCTTTGACATAAGGAGAGGTCTGGAGCAGGAAGATGTATGGCTTGGAAATGTGGCTGCAGTTGTTATCAAATTCTCCTGTCCTTTTTGTGCACTTTTTGGATGTGTTTATACAAACAAATTGAATTCCAGAGACCTGCATCTCACTCATGTGGACACTCCTAATACCTGGGCTCGTATGTGCTGTGCTGGCTCAGGGGGAGAACTTCACTGTGCTTTCTAAACCTCCTGTTGCAGAAGCTGGGGCAGAGAGGAGAGGTTTGTCTTAGTAGCATCAGCTCAAGATGATGGATGACTTTTGGAAAGGATTTTATAATTGGGCACAATGTGAGAGATTCAGTTTTGTCTATGCTCAAGCATTTTAACTCGGGAGCACTGAAAGTTGTTTGAGAGCTTGAAAGGAGGGAGAGATCACAGAATCAGTTGAGTTGGAAGGGACCACAGTGGGTCATCTGCTCCAGCCTCCCTACTCCAGCAGGGCCACCCTAGAGCACATGGCTCAGGATTGTGTCCAGATGGGTCTGGAATATCTCCAGTGAGGAGAATCCACAACCTCTCTGGGCAATCTGTTCAGTGCTCAGTGACTGCACAGGAAAGTTCTTCCTTGTATTCAGATGGAACTTCCTGTACATCAGTTTTTGCTGTTACCTCTTGTTTTATTGGTTTCCACAAGTGAGCAGAGTCTGATCCATCATCTTGGCACTTCCCATTGATGGACTTGAATATATTAATGAGGTCACTCTCAGTTGTCTCTTCTGGAGGCTGAACAGCCCCAACTCCCTCAGCCTTTCCTCATCACTGAGGAGCTCCAGTCCCTTCAGCATCTTTGTCACCCTCCCCTGGACCTGCTCCAGGAGCTCCATGTCCCTCTGACCCTAAGGATCCAGAACTGGACACAATCCTCCAGGTGTGGCCTCACCAGGGCTGAGCAGAGAGGCAGGATCACCTCCTTTGACCGTTAATAGGAGAAAATCTGAGTTGGGAGGAATGTTGAACAGCAGAGTTTCTTGTGCTGTGTGAATATCTGCCCATTCTCCTACACTTCCTTCTACCACACCCCATTGTGCAACATCTTCAGCACAAGGTCTCCCCTAGTTGCAGAGATAAACCTTTGCAGGTGATCACAACACACTTTTGAACCTGTGCTATGCCAAGGCAAGGCCTCCTGGGGCTGTGTCTGGATGGTGCTGTCACCAATGCACATGCCAGAGAGCTGGAGCATCTCCAGAGTTGTGAAAACACTGTGCCTGGAGCTGCTCTGAGCCCTCAAAGTGGGGGAGGATGAGAAAAAGCTGCCTCAGTCTTTGCCCCTGGTATTTAGGATGTTTTTGGTTTGGTTACTCTCTTGGCTAGAGGAGTCTCTCTGAGTATTTGGGTTTTTATATATCCCCAGAATCCATTATTTCCCCCTCATCAAATCTTCAAGGCTGTGTAATACCAGTAGGAATATTAGAATATATGATGGTATTGCAGAGTGAAGAGAGCAGGTCTTCCTCTCCTGTGAAATAATTTCCCTAAATTCAGGGGTTTTTTTAACTTCTCATGTTTCTTTGTCTACTTGAAAAGGAATATTCTTATACAACACAGAAATGAAAAGTGTAAATTGTCGTTGTTTGGTTCAACTGTGATTTTTTGGATACAGTTGAGTGACCTGGTGTTTGGGAGGCATAGGAATAAAAACCTGTCGTGCTGCTATATTCTCTCTCTATTCTCTGCACTGACACAGTCTCAGCTGCATTTCTTGTACCCTAGCTCACCTAGAAAGGACCTGGGAAGGAAGAAGGAAAGTGGGAAAAGTCCAATATAGCAAAAGATACTGTTATAAACTTGAGTAATATTTAGAAATTTATCAGGCATTTTTGGATTATAAAATCTCATCATAAATTGATAAACCTCTAGTATCTCATTGTGAAAAGGACCACATATATAATGTGGAGAGGGAAAAAAAGAGGAAAAGGGTACACTGCCAGTGGTGTGGTAAGCCAAAAAAAGGTAGAAGTGATGCAGGCTGCTTCTCTAGGATGTGAATCCTGCTTAGTCTTCAGATCACAGGATGATTTAATTAAGTGAGGGACTTCACAAAATCCTTGGGGAAACTAGGAGTGAGAAAGCTCTGCAGCTGAGCTCTAGATCCAAGTGTGCAGTGAACACCTCCCATCCAGCAAGTGCCAATTCAGAGCTGCTGGATTTTATTTCAGTATTTCATTGCACAGCTATTAAACTTGTAGGCCATCATAGATTTTAAACAAAGCTTTGAGGAAGAAAAGATTTAGCTCCAGAGCAAAGAATCAAATCTCTGTTTACATCAGGGAAATAACAAGCAGTTATAATCACAGCAAGGGTAAACTCTGGGTTTTATTTGCTGCTCCTCTTAAGTATCATGTTTTAACCAAACATTTCCTATGCTGGATGCATTATTACTAGAGGGTTTGTTACAGGTGCTGAGTAAAATACTTGAAAGATTGAAAACCTGCCTAAAGATATTGTTAAAATAGGTTATACTGGAGGGAAAAAGGAAGATACAGATAGGATGGTTCTCCAAGTTTATGCATTTGGGAAAGAAAATAGGGTTATGTCATGGTTGTGGGTATTGAGCAGGTGAAAAACAATGTTGCTCTGACAGTGTTCAGCAAAGGAAGCATTGAAAAGGAAAACCAGCTGTCCCCATGTTAATAAAAGTGTCACTGTAAATTTTGAGGCAGAAGTGAATGTGATTGCCTACAGCTGGGTTTGGTGAGATGCTAAGCCAGGCAGTGCCCTCCTTGCAGAGCATCACAGAGGGATCTCTGGCAGCCACTGGGTGCTCAGCAGGGACCAGGATCTCTTCACACTGTGCTGGGATATTGCTCCAATGGAAACTGGCACTTGGCAAAACACTCCAGCAAGCAGCTATGTCTCAGCTTCAGCATTTGCTTAAAACTAAGGTGTGCTAAAAATGAATCTGTTGACTTTTGAGTGTGTTTCTGCAAACCTGGCCACCAGCACACTGCACAGTAAGTGTTTCTCAAGTTCTTCCAGTCCCCTCTGCTGCCTGCTGATTCCCCCACAGTGTCCTCAAGCCAGGGAAGCAAGTGTCCATTCATCCATCCCCTGAAGCAAACAAATCTCCCCTTGGTAACAGCAGCCACAAAACTCCTCCAGCTCCCTCAGCACAGGGTGGGTGGCCACACCTCACCATCCTCATCACAGCACAAGTTTGCATAACATAGTGACTGCTGCAAAGGCCTCTGCCCCCTCCTCCTCTTCCTCCTCCCCTGTGTCAGCCTGGGAGACTCACACCAAACCCTGGGTTTGGGCTGGAAATTGCCTTTTGATCTGAAAACACAATCCTTGGAACTGCATGCTGAGTTAAGATGCAGTTTTATAAAAACAGTCACCCCACTGCAAAACCAATATTCCTTTCCTGACCCAAACTTCTAGGATTTAGTTACTGCAATTTAAAATACCCTCCTTGGTGGGGATAGCAGAGTCTCTGGGCTCCTCTGCACGAGGCAGAGGCCACTGGTACTTGCACCCTGTGCCTTTGACAATTCTTCCTTACGCAATGCTGTAGCCTGTTTTTTTGATAGACCTGCAGTGGCATCTGTTTTCCTTCAGTTTTCTAGTACTTTGGCTGAGGGCATCCCCTTCTCTGTCCTGGGTACATTCCCCATAACTATATGCCAAATTTGTGCACCTTATGCTGATCAGGCCACACATACTTTTCTTAGTGCACTCCCAGGGTGGGACTCAAACACATTTAGACCTAGAATACTCAGAATTTAGTAGCAGAATTCTAACACTCACTGTTTGGTGCCTTCTGTCCCCAGAGTGCCCAGGTGAAGTCACCCAAGGCCAGCAGTTGGATGTTTGGAGATGAGATGGTGGTTGCCTAGAGTCCCATCTGGGTCACCAAACATTTGGAGACAACACGTGCTAGGCACCATAACAGGGTTTGACCTTAGGTTTCTGCTGAACTGATAAGCTGAAAGATAGATTCCTCTAAAAAAGTGCTATTTTTTTAATAGCACTACAGCTTGAGCTGGGTCCCTCCAAAAGGGGAACCTCAAACCAAGAAATCCCTTGCAGTCTAGATTCTTCACCCTTCACGCAACAGTTTGGATCAGTAGTGGTATTAGGGTCTGGGGTCTTCCCATTCTTCATTGGGTTCTTTCATTGTCTCTAGGTGGACATTTCTTATCCCTAAAGCTGCAACTTATGTTGATGAAAGTAGCTCCTGTATCTTCTGGCTTGGCCTGGCTCCAGGACTTTCTTTTACTTGACTAGATAAAAGTTCAACATATCGAGGGGAAAATTCACAGCTTGCAGTCTAAGGCTTTAGCAAATTTAGCTCCTGATGCTAAGCAAGTTATGCTAAACAAATTCTCTATGAGTAGTTTACCAAATCACACAACACTGGCCAAGCATCTGATTCTAAGCCTAAGTCTTTAGCAGTCTAAGGCCTTAGTAAATTTAGCTCCTGATGCTAAGTTATGCTAAACAAGTTCTATATAAGTAGTTTACCAAATGACACAACACTGGCCAAGCATCTAATTCCTTCTCACAAGCCATGGCTCCAGCCCTGTGCCCTTGCAAGAGACAAGCACCTTTGGGAAAGATGAACTAATTCTTCACATAACCTTAGAAACCAGCAAAAAACCCATGGCAGACCTGAAGAATTGCTGCATGAGGACAGAATGGGAGTGAGGATTTTGCTTGGAGATGCACAGCTGGCAAGGAGGGAGCTCAGCAGGGCTCAGTATCCTTCTGTTTCTTCAAAGTGTAGAGATTTATACTGCACCCCTGGTCAGGTATTAGTGTGGAAATACTCTTCGTGACCTCAGATGTCACAAATCAGTCACACAAGTTTTCTCAGACCTTATGGTGGAGCTAACTTTTTTCTTTTTAATTGCTTTTATTCTCTAGAAAATTGGCTGCTAAGGTTTGAGATGAGGCAGAATACAATTCTGGTTTGTTAGAAATATAATATTCCCTCTGATTGAATTTTTCCAGAGGGAACGTGTTCAGATTGACCTGCATGTTTCAAGCCAAAATTTTCATTGTGTGGGTATTTATCCCACGGTGGCTTTGCTATTCAGAATGAGTGAAGTATGGCATATAAACATTTGGATTAAAAAAAAATACACTCTCACCTGAGTGCAACTGGATGCAGTGGGACTATGCCAGATGGGAATCTGTGTTATGGCATCCATAATTTATATAGAGACTGTAAGATCTCACCTCTGGATGTGTGTAGCTTATGGATGCTACAGGGCATGCAGATAACAGCTGAGGCTTTAAAGGTATTGAGTTACACTCCTGCCATTGCTGCTGCAACGTGACAGAATGAATCTGAGACAGCCTGTTTAATAATTGAGCAGATATGCCACAGCCCACAATACATATTTATCTGTGACCTCCCAGTGGGCATTTATCATAGAGCCATAGAATCA
>NW_008674981.1:0-1121 GCF_000695815.1 Acanthisitta chloris
AGGGCTAGAAACCAGGAATGCTGTGGAAGGAAGGAGATGCTCTTTGTGGGGCCAGAGGGAGCCAAAAGGAGCTGTAGTGAGCCTGAAGTGCAATCCCACCACCTCCCTCCTCCACCAACCCCTCCCACCACCTCAATCCCCATGCCCAGTGCTACCACCACCACCACCACCTTGAGCAGCAGCACCAGCAGCTGAGGCTGCTGTGGGAGCCTCACCGAGGGAAAAAAACCGTGTAATTTATGATATGAGAGAGCCTCATTGTCTGGCTCCATCCTGTATTTTTCCAGGAGCTTTGCCTCTCTTCCCAGCCTCCTGCTGTGCCTGGCTGTACTGTACGGTTGCTATGGACCGCGCGGCTATGCGGGGAGGGATGCTGAGCTGTCTGGAGCTCCGAGCCAGCCCTGTAGCCTCTCCCAGAGCTGCTCCCGTGCCCAGGGCCTGGGAATGAAGATTCTCCCAGCCAAGTTCACGGCCACGGGAAGCATTGAGCCGCGGGAAACGCGAGCCGGGTTCATTCTCCCTTCCCTTTCAGAGCTCCCGGCGCATACAGATCCTTCGTCCCTTTCTCCTGCTGACAAGTGGGCACTGAAATAAATGACCCCACCGGGAGAGTGTGGAACAATCTGGCTCCTAAATTCTATTCAGGGCCAGACAGGGCTCATTATTCCTGCCGATTAAAGCTGCTGGAGTAGCTTGCAAGGGGTTACAGTTACTCTGTCAAACTGTAAATAAGACGCTAAAAATAAAGGGCTGTGGTGAGGGAAGGGGAAAGGGAAGGCAGACTAATGCCTGCTGCCAGGGAAACCAGAGGAATCCCTAATGATGCCTGGGGACAAACTGCAGGGAAGGAAGGGGAAGGGACAAACAGAGCCGGGACAGGACTGGGCTGAGGTCCTCAGGCTGTGGTGGCACTGGGGACAAGCTCATCCCTTCCTCCAGGGAGTGGGACCCCATTCCTGCACCTCTCAGAGTGTTTAGATCCTTCTCCTTCACTTGTAAAACTGCAGGGAAGGAAGGGGAAGGGACAAACAGTCCCAGGACAGGGCTGGGCAGAGCTCCTCAGGCTGTGGTGGCAATGGGGAGAAGTTTATCCATTCCTCCAGGAGAGCCAACAGGGAGTG
>NW_008674982.1:0-6165 GCF_000695815.1 Acanthisitta chloris
GCGCATCCGCACGAAACACCTAGGTCCGGAGCATCTCCTCGCTGAGAAATAACGGGACTAGCCCGACGCAGCCGTGGTCCTGGTGCTGTGTGCGTGGCCCCTCAGGACCTGGAGCATTGCATGAGGTGAGCAGGCTGCTGGTCCTTATCTCCTCATGCGGGCACAAAGTGCTGCGATATGCAAACACACCACATACAAAAACTGCAGCCTCTGAGCAAGATACTCGCCCAGCAGCACCTCCTTCATGCCAGTTTTACTGTTCACCCCTTAGTGCAGAAGGGAGAGCAAGAGGGGAGACCAGAGCCTGCAGGCTGCTGCCAAACACACCTGTTTGGGGGACACCTACACAACCTGCCAAAACCACCACTGCAGGAAACCCAAAACTTCTGCTATTGCACAGTGCCCAGTAAATAACACACCAAGTTACAAGCACTATTAACATTTCCTTTTGGAATCCTGGCAGGCTCAGGGGTTGGTTCACTCCCTGCTTGTCTGCAGCCCCCTAAATGGGATGCACCAAAACCAGCCATAAACTTGTGGGCCATAGGGTCACTGCACTGAGCAGGTACAAGCCAGCGTAGCACCAGGCAGCATTGCTGAGCATGACCTACCTGCAGAGCTCCCCAAGGGTGATCACCTGGGTCATCCCATACACTGTTTTGGGGATTCACTGAAAGAGCCCATCATTTCTGGGTGCATGGATGGTCACAGGACTTTGAGGGAACTCAAGCAGCCTCATGCCAAAGCACGTGAAGGTATCACCCTTCATGTAGAGCAAGCAGACCCAGAGAGTTTTCCCTACCAGAGCCCTACAAAAGTCCCTAGCCAGAGGCATCACCTCTGAGTCTCCAAGGGCAGCAAGACAGGTCCTTCCTCAGTCTCTTCTTTTCCCCCCCATTAAACATCCATCCTAGACCTGAAGTATCTCCATCTCACCTCTCCAATCCCTCAGAGACAAGCCAACAACAACAGACAGAGCTGACTTAAACCTCCCCAAACCCTGAAGGAGATGAGGGCTGGAGAGATGTCACATGCACCCTGAAGCCATCTGGGTCACCAGCTCCTCCTGTCTGGGCAGCAGCTCAGGCCCCATGTTTAGCTCAGAAAAAAGTCTGGAAAGTCCTGGAAGGCACCAAAATTGTCTCCTTCCTGAAGAAATACCTGACACCACCTGTGCCAGGAAAGTGCCTCTCTCCAGGACTGGTCAGCAGGGAGACAGCTCGTAAGAGCAGGGCAAGGAGCCAGCAGCCAGCCCACGGGAAAGGGGGAGGATACAGAGACAGCCAGGATCAGTGCTCCTGGCTTAAAGCACCTCTCAAACATCAAGTACATGTGTCTCAGACCATCTCCTTGTCCCAAACACCTCTGCACCTTCTTCTCTCCTCATAGCCTTGTGCTGCACCCACCTCCCCTATCCTAACATCCCTCAGGACAACCACTCTGCATGAACAAAAGCCTTGCAAATCCAAGCTGGATTGAATTAAGGACCTTTTGAATGGTCTCTGCAGCAGCCAAAGCCTCCGGGACCAGGAGATGGGAGAAACGATGAGATGACAGGCTTTGGGAATGCAGACCCCTTTGTCTCTGGAGAGCAGCCATACATGATGCACACTGTGTTTACTGTAGCTGATCCACAGAGAGGGGAAAAGTTTGTGCCCTGTGGTCTGAAGCACAGCAGCCACTAACTTGAGCCTCACAGGAACCCCCTTTCCCAGCTGTTTGGGTCACCAAAGCAAGTTCTGCTCCCTCCAGCCCTTCCAGAAAAATGCTTGCCTGTTCTTTCATCCCTCCTTCCCAGATGCAGGCACATATGATCACTACTAGTGCCTTGGCTCTCCCCGCACCGGCAGTGAAGGGGTGCTGCTGCTCTGAGCACCCCCTCGCTCTCCCCCACTCCACATGCTCCAGCTCCCGCGCAGCGAGTGGGGGCTGCGCTGCCGCTCGCCCCCCACAGCACCCAGCTCTGACGTGGCTCTCCCACCCCCAGCCAGGCCCACAGGATACAGCGGATGCTGCCGTGGGCTGGTGGGACAGCCCGATAGGAAAGAATGAGGATGCTCTTCTTGTCCATGGATGGAGGAAAGATGCTTCCCCTTGACCCTGCTAGTGAGACCACAAAATCCTGCATCCCACTGTGCTCCACAATGAGTCACCTCCTCTTGGGTTGCTCTGAATTCATCTCACCTTGAAGGCAGCTACGAACTGTATGGATACACCCTGAAAATCCATCCACCCATCAGGGGTGTTTCACCATAAGAACCTCCACTCTCCCCCAGTGGGGCTGGGTAAGCAGTAAGGCTTTATATATCAGGGACATTTCCCTACCTCGAGGGAGCCCAGGGGTGACAAACGCAGGCCACTGTCGCCTGCCTAGCAGCATCTCTGCAGTGCCATAGCAACAGCTGAGAAGTAGGGAGGCCCAGATGGCAAACTCCTCCGTCTGTCCTTCCCCACGCACCGTGCCGGCGCACGCAGGCACTGCCCACGCTGCCAAAAGGGTAACTCCCCGGCCTGGCCCACCCCTGGCACACAGCACCCACTGTCACCCCGACACGCGGCGGCACAGGCGAGCCCGGCTGTCCCGTGTGCCAGTCAGCCCCCCACAGTGCCATGACTGGGGACCCAGAGTGGCAAACACCCCAGTTGCTCAGTATATGAGGGCATAAGGGGTACTCTGCCACAGGAACACCAGGATCAAAGTTTTCCCTGTGCATCTGGTCCTTATAGGGAGGTCTTGCAATGGATGGAGCCTCATACCACAGGGGTGAGGATGGGTTGGGGGAAGCTTGAGCACCTCCACAAGTCGCAAAGGCTACCCAGCTGCACCAGAAAAAGTGATGGCAAGGACATACACCAGCCCCATGGTGTCCTCTCCCCAAATGGGGAGGGGGAAATATTGAGCATGACTCCAAATTGGAGCCATCTCAGCCAGGACCAAGCTGGCCTCATGGCTAGACAGAACCGCTGGCAGCCCTCACAGGGAACTGTGTGCAGAGTTGCGTCTCCAGGGATGCAATCCAAAATTGGATAAGTTTCTGGGCATGCTGGGAAAGGGCAGAGGGACATCAGCCAACCCAAGCTCTTACTCCAGCTCAAGCAGGAACTTCCTACCCTTCCCCTGCTTCACCATTAACCTGGCACTACCTGGGTTTGTAAGAGGTTGTATGCCACTGTCCCTCCCAGCCCAGCCAGGGCAGGAGCCACCCAGCCCTGACTTTTACTGAAAAGAGGATGGATGGGAAACCAGAAGCACCAGCAACTGGGGCAAAGGTCAATCATTTGAGGCATGAAACAGGAGGCTCAGTGGTGGGGTACCACACTGTGGGCACCCATAGGTCTGGCCTGCCCTGTCAGCCTACATGGGCAGCACTACAGGACAGGTGTCTCCTGTCCCCCTTCCGTCATCCTTGCCTCAGGGGTCTCATCAGCCACTGAGATGTGAAATAACCCAAAGCTCCTGATGACAGGCCCCAGTGCTGGGCTGGCATAGAAGGGTCTTACCCTGGTACAAGGGGGTAAGATGGACAAGTCCTCCAAGATGGCTCATACTGTTTTCTTTATCCAGCCCTCTGAATGGGCACTGGCAGTCTTTTATCAGCAACACCCAAGCCTTGATTTTGAAGCTGAGGTGTCTTTTGGACATGAATAAGGCTCTGCTTGGTCCCAGGATTTTTCACCACCCCACATTCCATCTGCCTTTTCACCAGCAACAATATGGAGCAGTAACCACCACCCTCCCCAGGGCCTGTGGAGTGGACCAAGCTGAAGCATTGCACCCCCCAGTCATGGGGACAGGGCTGAGCCTCCTCTTCTCACCCCTGAGCCCAGCAGGAGAAGGTGCTTTTGCCCACTGGCTGCCCACAAACCAGGCAAGCTGCCTAATGAGGCCAAGCCCCCGGTGAGTATGGCAAGCAAGGGAAAGCACTGCTCAGTGCCCAGCTGAATCAGACTCGCATGCTGGGAGTGATTCAGCGATGACCAGGCTGGGCTTCGAGGCACCCCTCATCCCAGCACCCATGATGTGGGGGCTGGCAAGGAGAGGCTTGACATCAGCCTAGAAGGGTGCAGAACCTGATGCCTCCTACACAAGAGCATGAACGCCATTCAACCCTGGCTCCCAGCAGTGATTCCTGTGCTGAGAAGCATTCTCACCACACAAACCATCCCTCTGCTCCCATAAGCATCCCCTACAAACCACTACTGCCTTCCCAGTGAGCACAGACCCTTGGGGAAAGTTTTCACTCATGCTCAGTCTCAGCTCCTCATGGCATTTTGGGGTTCATCCCAGTCCTGTGCCTCAGCCCCTCCAAGCCTGAGGAGGGAGGCATAGGGCCAGCAGCGATGCAGGGGGTAAGGGAATGTGCTTTGCTCAGTGTGAAGCAGAGATGCATACAAATTCCAGCAAAAACTGGCACCTTCTTCTCCTTCCTGAACTTAAAGAAGCTCCTCTCCAAAAAAAAAAAATACCTATTATCTCTTTCTGGAGTTGTCCATTCTGGGTTGGGTATTTTTGCCCCTCTCCTTTCTACGGACTGCTTATCAGCATTTTTCAATTTCAAAGCAGTAAAGACATTTTCTGGGCACAAAGGACTCATGTAATACTACCTCTCACAGCAGTTCAGATGTGTCTGTGCATCTGACAATGCACACTCACGCTGGTGGCTTCCAAACCCTTCCCTGCCTTTCCTGCTGCTCCCTGGCCCCCAAAGGGTTAAAACTAAACCACAACAAACAGCGAGCACAGGGAAAAAACACGAGTTTCTCCGACTTCCCCAGCATCACCCTCATCCCTCCAACATTGCAGAGAAAACACTCCAGCACCAAAACACAGGATAAATATGGGGCAATTGGAAGGGGAACGTTGCATTAGTTTCCCCATTTATTTTCCCCATTTGCAGAGGTTTGCTGGCAAGGTGAAGGCAGGACTGGGGGGTCAGGGTCAGTGGTACCTGCTGAAAACCTGCCTGGGCATCACATGAACCTGTAAGCAAGCAGGGAAAACAGCTCCCGTCATCTTTACCCAGCAAAGGTGATGAGCAGAGCTGCGAAGGAGGCACTGCAATTACTCCATGGCTCTGCTGCAATTGCACTGTGACCAAATAAAACAGCCTCAGGAAGAGACCCAAAGCCCTCTCCCTCCATGCAACCGTGCCATCGAGGTGAAAAATAAATAAATAAATAACCCTCCATTACTCATTTCAAACCTTGCTGCATTTAACTGCCAGAATTAAGGATTCCACCTCTTCTCTGCTCAACTCCCACTGGCAACTTGCTCTGGGGGCTACATTTCCCTAAATGCTCACATTTCAATTAGCATTAGAATAATGAAATGGCTCAGAGTTCATCTCACCCAAAAATGTACTGGAAAATAAAGAGCAGAGATTGGAAGCAATGAGGAATTTTTTTTTTCACACACACATAGAGCATGGTGGATTCAGGAGAAGGAAATATATTCCTTTCTTGACTCCACTCTGATGAGATTAACATAGGCTTTGCTAACTGCCTCTCCAAACAAGGATAATGCAACTTCAAGTTGATTTTCCAGATAAACAAGCATGCAAACAAACGCAAAGTGTTCAACTAAAAATATCTCCCTATTCCGCTGCTTCTCCCCACTGCCACCACCCCGAGCCGAAAACGCACAAATCCTATCGCAGCACCACGGCGAGTTGCAAAATTATAACAATGTGAGTTAAATAAGCTACTTAAGGGACATCTCACTGTCCTATTTTTTTTTCCTCCCTTTAAAAAGGCGAAACCGCAGATCCCCAGATACACTCAGCCAGGGTAGGGAAGGGAGCATTTTCTGATGTGAGGATATGAAAAATAATGACATTCTAACCAGATCCAAAGTCTCGAGAAAGAAAAAGCAACTCAGAACTTGCTTTTCTTGCCCAATTTGGGTAAATATGTGGCGGTGTGTGGCTGGGGCGTCCCCCCTCCCCTAGCAGAAGCAAACAGTTAAAGGAAGCAGCAGCTTTAGCATCTTTGCCTGCTGCTCTCTCTCCTGCTAAGGAATCAGATCTCATTTACTTTATTCCTCTTAAGCCTTGGCCAAACTGTTGCTGGGCTTTTTATGGTTTTTTTGGGGGGATGGAGTAAGGGAGAAGCCGGATCTGCGTCCTCTGCGCGGGGAGCCGGGCTGAGCCCAGGCAGCGCAGCGAT
>NW_008674983.1:0-1337 GCF_000695815.1 Acanthisitta chloris
TGAGTTAAGCTGCCCGTTTAAAATAATCCCCTCCACCTTCCCTAATGTGCCCGGACCGATGGATCACCCCCCGCCCGCCCCCAGTTATTACAGAGTGATAAACGTTGCGTTCCGTGCTGAGCTTTGGTTGTTTTCAGAGATTCCTGGTTATTTCCCTTACCGATAAATAAGTTCCTTCTCCTTCCTGCTCCCCCCCTCCCTTTTCTCCTCCCCCAGAATTAAATTCCTGAGCAACAGCAAAAGCTGATGTCAGTGCTTCAGCTTGCATTGGGGGAGCTCTGTGCACAGGTCAGTAATTTGCGGTTTCGTTAGAAGGAAGAGCGCGGTGCAGTGCCGTTCTGTTAGGGATATTTGGATTTTTCTAGGCGCGGATGCATTTATCCTTCATATTGCAGTAGTTATCCACAGCTCTCTCGTGGGAGCTGGATGCTGCATAAGCATGTGTGGGAGAGACCATCCCTGTCCCAAGCAGCTAGAGGTGACAGATGCGTTGGGAATGGTTGCCAGAGGTTGCATCTCCCTCTAATTTGGGGTAATTAAGACAGACCCCCTTCCCCCAGGGAATGGTCGGGATATCCAAGAAGCCTGAACAGGTAGCGCTGAGGATTGCACCTGGCAGTCCAGGGGCCATGTTAACCTTGAAAGCAGCTTGCCCGTGGAGCAGTGTTTAACGTTCGCTTGCATTGTCTCATTCTCCTCCACTAAGGCAAAAGGCTCAGGGCACGGCTGCCTACGCACCCAAACGCGGCTGCAGAGAGCTTTGTTTTCAGAAGGACTTGATGCATGGGAATTGGTACTTATGGGTTTGGCCTTGCCTCTGTGTGCCTCTGTGCTCGCGCTGTCAGAGGGTGTCCGTGCCGGGAAGGCTCTCTGCGGAAGAGGTTTGTTGGGCGTTTGGGTCTGGATGGGGGTTCCTGCACTCGCTTCGGTGTTGCTTGTAACGGTTCCCAAAACGAAATAAGCTGCATCACCAAGGAAATCCTCCTGCCCATAGCTTATTTCGGATCTTAAAATGCCTGCAAGGACGTTGCAGGTGTCTTTTCCCTAATTTTGCCTGGCACAGCCATGCTGGCAGAGCCTGGATGCGTAGGACTGTCCGAATGGCTGAGACTAGGGCGGACAGGCAGGCGTGTGAGCAGCACAGGGATGCCCAAACGCCTCTTTGCAGTGGCAGTAGGCAGAAATTCCTGCCCTCAGTCCGTCAGCAACACACTTGAGAAGCACAAACCTGGGGCTGGAAGGTTTCCGAGCTGAGATGACAGCAGCTCACACCAAAAGCCTTTTAACCCAACAGATTTGACTCCCATGGCTTTCAGTTGTCCCTTCCTAGAGATGAA
>NW_008674983.1:1377-14780 GCF_000695815.1 Acanthisitta chloris
AAATCTAGCCTCAGCTAAGCTTGGGAGAGCTGAGCAAAGTGGCCAGAGTCCTTAGGAGTGTTCACTGAGGATACTGCATGGAGATTATTCTTGCAAATACTGCACTGTGTCTGCAGAGCATGTTTTTGCTGGGTCCCAGGCACCTTGCTGAGAAAGCCACTGAGGTGCTTGCCTTTGGAGAACTTAAAGTCACTTAAAATTAAATGCAACATCACTATTACTACCAAAACACCACCGAGGACTGGCTAGGACTTTGCGCTAGTGTCTGTCCCATGCTGCCAAACTGGGTCTTGGGAGGCTGGGACATAACTAGCTTCTCTCCTGTGCAGCCATGTCCTCCCCCAGAAAACCTCCCCAACGGCTGTAAACCCATTGTGGCTTTGGATTTCTGAAATTACTTCTCTTGGCATGAATATGAGTGAGTCTCCACTCCTTTCCTCCCCTTTACCTCTGCACTAAGTGCTTTAAGCTACGTAAGAGGTAGGAAGTGTGTTGTAGGTGTTTTTCCTCTTTGGATTTGCTTCATTGCCTTTAAGTGAGGCTGTTCTTAGGGTTCAGAGGTTAGTTTCCCTGGTGCACAGCTTGGCTCCCAAAGCCCTGGGTGCAGGCAAGTGCAGAGCATGTTAACACTATCAGGAATGGAAGGAGGAAAAGGTGGTGCTCTAGTGCTTGGCAGCCTTGTTTTATGGTGCAGGCTCATAGGACGCCGCCATCATACTGAAACAGTTCCAATAAACTGAATCTGATAGAGAAGGAGATGATGAAGAGAAGGAGCTTGTGGCTGCTAACCCCTCTCTCCTGGTAGGACAGCTGTGAGGTTGCGCAGGGTTTGTAGACCTTTTTGCCCTCTGCCATGTGTTTAATGGCAGTGTTAAGAGGGAGGTGGTTGCAAAAACACCCAGGTGGTCACAGTCCTCCAAGCACAGCCGCTGGGTCTCACTGCACTCTTTTCCTTGCTGCTATGCAGAGAAACTCCTGCAGCCAGAGCAGCAATGCCGTCATCCTGTGGGGAAAGCTTCAACACTCCTCTGCATCCCCATGAAAGCACTCCTCTGCATCCTCATGCCCTCTGGGTTTTAAAACCTGTTTTTCGAGCTTTACATTTCTTCTCTGAAGATACACCTGTCCCGCCTGATGCCAGTGGGAAGGAGGCACCTGACATAATTATGGCAGGCTTGGGAAGGGAGGTGAGTGGCCTGGGAGCATTCATCAGATAAGAAGCTAAACAAGCTCTCTGCTCAAGATTTTCTCAAGCTTACTCAGGAGACCTGGGTGTACTTTGTGTGCAGGATTATAACACAGCCAGGGTGGGGGGTGAAAACTGACTGTGCCAAGATTCTGGGCACTACTGGCATCCAGGGCCTGCAGTCAAAGCCAGGTAGAGCTTGTGGTGTTATTAGTGGCAGTGCAGGTTCCCGTGGGGACAGTGGGTGGTGTACTGCACCCTGGCAAAGGCTTTGCCTGCTCATCTGATGGAGGGGAAGACCATGGCATGTGTCTCATCCCTGTGGGAGAGTTACTTTGCCAGAAGTGGGCCAGCAGCTGAGATCTTGGTGGAACACACCAAGCTCCAGTCACGGTGTGTGCCTCGGTCACCCTGCCTCCTCATTTAGCATGAGGTCATGGTAGGGATAATAGGGTCTTACCTCCTTCTCTTCCAAGAGAAGTTTGTAGACTTTCTATCCCAAGCCTTTGGTTCCACGCTGTCCAGGAGACTCCTTTGGCTCTCAACCATCTCCACTTTGATGCATGGAGAGTAAGAGTAAGGGTGGGCCATGTTGGGGGGCTGTGACTGGCACAGAGCTCTACCCAGCCTAAGCTGCAGACTGCCATGGCTCCTGTAGGATGGCTTGCTCCATTTCTCTGCTCTTTGGCTCTTCCTCTGAGGTTTTCTAGATTCAGCTGGACAAGGAAATCTAGGATGGTGTGTGATGGGCTTCTTCTCAGAGCTTCTGTGGGGTTGGTTTTGCTGCTCTGCCCCAAAGTGACAGGTAGTGCTTGTTTGCGTGGTACATTGGAAGGATCAGTATTTCAGAAGATAGGTGCAGTGGTAGCCCAGGCTGGGTTTGGAGGAGAACCTAGAGGTGCTCACTGGAAACTGGCCCAGTAGAGAGTTTCCTGGCGCAAACAGAGAGCAATAACAGGACAGAAACTCAAGGACCATGTTGCCTGAAGCTGAAATAAGCGATGCATTTTGCATTGACTTAAAATAAAAGAATCCCAGCAACCTGTCTGGGGCTGGAAATCCTTCTTTGATTCCCTCTTTTCTTCCCACACCTCTTATGCCTTTTTCCACATTGTTTCTGTGTGTGGAAAGCCCCCACAGTTCTTCAACGTGTGTGTGCATGACTTGTCTGCCTTCACTGTGCTTTTTTTAAACCAAGCCTCCTCACGGGGCTGAGACCTTGTGTTCTTCAGCAATTTCTCCAGAGCCCATCAGGATGCTCTAGCAATTTGCAAAAGAGGTTCTCTGTGTAGCATTTCTGCATGCTGTCTTATGGGGAGCATTGTTTCTGAGCCCACTGATGGCTGGGAGCAAGTCATTTGGTGACCAGAAGAGTAGGACAACCTTTTCTGGTATTGATGCTAGTTCTCCTTTAAGGGAGAGAGAGGTTGGACCAGATGAGCTCCTGAGGTCCCTTTAAACCTAAATTATTCCATGACTAGTCCATAAATACCCACCGTCTTGCTTCTCCCAAGCTTTTATAGAATACCTGTTATTAGGCAGTGATGGTGAGGGGACGTGAATGAGGTGGACCACTGCTTTGATCCTGTATGGAGATTCCAGTGACAGCATGACCCTGGCATCCTCACCACCACGCATCCTCCAACCCAGCTAATGATGCAGTGCGTCTTTCCGGTTCGTCTCTGTCAACCCACATTACTCATCCGGCATGTAGGTGCGCCGTGTGCCTGCATCCACAGCTTTTCATCTTGCCTTTTTTCTTCTTTTTAATAGGGGATTTAGTTCTTTGAGGAGCTCTGCTGTCTAAAGCTAACACATGGTAATTCAGCTGATGCAGCAGAAGCTCTGGGAGAAATTTCAGTCTGTTAGGTGATTGCAGGTTTTTCGCATCAAGCACATCAAGCCCTTCCCACACGTTAAACCTGCTTCTGCATAAATCGCATATCTCCTATTGAAATCCAGACCCTCCTGGGTAACACCAGGCGATCTTTGCTCCAGACAAAGAGGGTCCATCCGTCTCTGGGGCATGCTGGTGAAAAGAAGCAACCAAGAAGTATCTACAGCATCTGATTGTTTTTGTGTTGCCTCTAACAACCCTCATTTCCAAGCTTGCCATGGCAGCCTGGTCCTCCTTGAGCCGTAGCTTGAGTGGAGTTATTCATGCCATCTTCATCTGCCTTGGCCGGCAGCCCTGCGTGGGGAGCGGACGGGCACAGCCTGAGCCTCGCTTGGCACTTGAGGCTGTTGAGTAGAGGGCTGGTGCAGAGAGGGTGCCAGCTCTGCTGAGTCGAGCTAGCCTGTGAAAAACCATGTTAACCGCTTTGCTGCTGTTGGTGGACCTTGCAGAGATGTCCACAACAGCTGTGCTGGCTCAGTGGGGCTGAGACCCAGGAGCCAAGCAAGTCTGGAGCTGTCCTTTACGCCTTTACCTGCTGCTCAGCTCAGGTTCAGCTCTTCTAGTGGAAAGTCAGAAGGATGCAGCAGGGCAGGAAGGTGACCCAGAGGGTTCAGCCTCCAGCCAAAACTGAGCCGGAGCTCTCTGAATTGCATTGGGGGGTGGTGAAGAAACAAAATGCCTCCTGCACACCAAGGGAAGTTGACTGCTGCAAAAAAAAATAAAAAAAGCCCAAATGCAAATCTCTGACTGGGCAGAATCTCCCTAGACACATCCTTTTGTAAAGCACTCTCATTGTACCATTAAAAATAGATCGGCGCGTTCTCCGCTTGCTTGCTGAATGCTGATGCCTGTTAATTCTGTGTCATCCTCACAATCCCTCCTGCTTTGAGCTTGGCTGCCTCTTTGTCTGGCACCTGAGCAAGGTTCATTCAGCAGTACCTGATGCAAAGATAAGAGTGAGCTCTGTTGGAGTCTGGCAGGACAGGCAGGAAGGTGAGGATGACTGAACTGGTCCTAGCTGGGGGTCAACCACCAATCCTACAGGGCCAAGGCTTGCTATGATCACCCGAGCTTTCACTTGCATGGTGAGGAGCAGGGCTGAGTGAGACCTGCTGGTGTGGAAACAAAGTGGAGGATGTTTAAGTTCTGAGTGGATGTCATGATATCTCTCTAGGGTATTTTTTGAAACTGGGGTTAAGATATATATGTATCTCATGCCTGGAGTTGGTGAGTGGAATATAGCTGCTTGTTTCCTTCAGGGAATGAGTTAATCTGGTGTGCCACCCACAATAGCAATGATAATACGGATTAAGAGAGAAGACCCATGTTACAGAATGCTGCAATACCCAACTCTCAGTCAAGAGGCTGGGCTGGAGGATTTCATACACAAAGAGCTATGGCATCTGACCAGCAAGCCGTGGCTCGGCATGGTCAATAGGCATGTGCTTGTCCGGGGTGGTGAGGATGGAAGAAGACCTGCAAAACACTTTGTTTGATCCCTGTGTCACCTCACATTAACAGACCAAAAACAGCTGGTAATGAATCATAGCCCCCAAGGGAAAAGGAGAGAGTGGGGCAGGAACATCAGCTTGGGCTTTGTGTGTGTTTTTTCTAGATAAAGGTAATCCTCCGAAACCCAGAGCTAGTGCCTCCTCACTGGGACTGTGGTAAGAGACAGACCTGAGCTGACATGTGCTAATTCATCCCAAACCTGTGAGCAATTTGGCTATTGTGTGCATATAGGAAATTTAGCAAGCCTTGAACCAGGTCAGGAAAGTCTTGCAAAAATGTATTTACTGCTCTGGGGAGTGTCTCATCCCATAGAAAACAAGCAAAGACCCTTGCGTTTAATTCTGGGTCTCCTAAGGAGGGTCAGAGTTTTGTGGGCATAGAATGGCATAACTGTGGATATTGGCTTCTGCTGACTGGAAACCTGTGCTGGGATCTGCACCTCAGTTTGCACGGGTTATCAGAAACTGTGGAAAACCTAACAGAAGGCTACAACATAATTCTTCAGTGAGGTCAGGGGTCCTATTTGTCATTTAAATACGAGGAACTAATGACACTGCACTGGGCAGGTGCCAGTGAGTGCCTCTGTATTTCCTAGGTGCTTGCTTCTCCAGCCTTGGCCTCGCCTGTGACTGTCCCCTGCACTCTGCTGAGATGGACAAGCTCATGTCACTGGGGATTGTGCATGAGAAATGAAATGCTTATTTATCTGCAGCCTTGAAGATCCATAGCTTAATCCTGTGTTTTCTTTCACTTGGTGTGTAGGTGTTCTGAGAAAATAGTGCACAGGTCCTGGAGATCCTTTCTCCAGGAGACTGCAAATGCACCCAGCAGGTATTTATGGTGTTTGGTGTCCTGGGATGAAAGAGATAGACCAACCCTGCAGAAGTATCTACCTGCATACCTTTTAGGGCTGCCTCTGGCTGCTCTTGTTGCAAAAAGGCAAACAAGCACCTGGAGATCCCCAGGATAAGCCTGCTGGGCTCATGGGATCATGCAGCAGATGATGGGAATACCAGACAGTGAATAACAAGGGCCCTTGAAGCATCAGTAGGACTAGATTTCCCTACCCCAGCATGACATGTCCTCTGTGATGTGTGCCAAGCTGCTCAAAGCATCTGGGATGAGAGCATGGACAGCTCTTGGCTTGGCAAGGTGAAAATGAAAATAGAATAGCTTTGGTATTAAAAAGCAGCATGCTTGGGAGCTCTATCCTCAGCATGGTCAAAGGCAGTGATGAGATGGCTGGCTGGTCATGGCTTTGGTCACACCTTTGGTCTTGGCTTTGTAGGCTTTAAAATGAAAGCTTGTCTTTATACTGAAGGGGAAAACCATATAAATCACGTTAAAAGCACAACTCTAAGAGGAGGAGATACTGCCCTTGTCATCTAGACTCCAGCCAAATTACTTTCCCTGCTGTCCCCACTGGCTTTTCCTGACTGGATCTCCAGACTGACCACCATGACTGCAGTCAGAAATTTTTTCTGGGAGTGACCAATCTGTAAATCTTTAACTGCCCCTAGATTGCTTTGATGGAAGTAGTCTAGGAGGCAATTGCATTCACAGACATAGCCTGTCCAAAGCTGCTGGAACATTGGGTGATGGGACAGAATGAGGTACCCCTCCATTTGGCTTAAGTGCAACCAGAAGGGCCAGTTTGCCTTGTGGGTTTAGGGGTACCTGGGAAAGACTCCCTTGCAGCTGGGTGCATGTGCTGCCCCATGCCACCAGCCACATACCCAAGGCTGACCACCCCATGCCAGCACTGCCTTGTGCCTCCGTGCCATGTCCTTGTCCGATGTGAATGCACCATCTGGCACTTTGCTGAAGGACATCCTGGCCCTTCAGCCACGTCCTCCAGTGGAAAACACTTTCTGGACCAAGAGCTGCAGGTGCAGAGGGGCAGTAGGAGGCACAGGGAGGTGAGTAGGTGCTGTTTGGGTGCATGCAGCTCTTTGCAGGGCTCCCCAGCATACTGCTTCCAGCCTACAGGAATTGAAAGGAGGCTGCGTCATAGAAAGGAGTGGAAGGGGGAAAAAAATCACGAGATCAGCAGGCAGCTGGGCCTGAAACCTTGGCAAAGGTGCAGGTGATGTGATGCAGGAAAAAGGGAAGGCTGTCCTTTCATCCCTTCCCAAAGTGCTCCCTGCATGGAGGGGCAGGCAAGGGGCTTTTGTCCCAGGGGGAGGGAGCCAAGATGGGGTGCAGGATCAGCATGGATGAGGCTGTGGGGGAGTCATCTGTCTGCTTTGTGGGTGTCAGGGGTTAGAGACGGGCAGTGGACCACCTCTCCTACATCTTCGTATTGCTAGGGCTCAGGAGGTGTCGTTCCTCCCCATCCTGGAGATTTACCAGGGAAAGGTGGACGAGACGACTTGTGGCCGAGTTAGTGGATGTGGTTAGTGGTGTTTCCCAGCCTCGTTTTAAGGAGCAAAGGAAAAAAAACCACTCCATTTTTTCCGTTGTCAAGCAGAAAAATCTTTTGTGATGCCGTTTAAAGGGACCTTGAGTAGCTGCTAAGAAATCACCAGCAGTTACATCACCTCCAAAGCAGGCACCTGACAGCTTTGCCCCACTGTTACTCTGGGGGATCATTAGTGCTCCAAATTCCTCGCCCTGGGAGAAAGCCTGCATGGCTCGCTGGGAGGGAGGAGCCGCTGCGCAGCTTGTGATGCTGTGAGTGGCAGAGAAGGATCAGGAAGACGGGCTGAGGTTCGCAGCAGATGGGGTAGAGCTGGGGGACACATCCTGGAGTTTCCTAACCCTATCCCGTTGGCGAAGCTGAGTTCATCAGCCCCTGCAGGACCTGAGCATCTTTCTGGGAGCGAGCTGAAGGCGCTGCAGTAGCATCGCCTCGGGCCGGAGAGCTGCCGTTGCCTGGCAGCTGCGGGTTTCCAGGGAAACCAGAGGTGCTAACTTGTTAATGAGCCCCGCGTCCCTGATTGCTGCAGCAAAATAATAATAATTAGTAATGGGCCTGTGATTTAGGAATCCCTCAAACAGCGTGAGCCTGCCGAGGGGAGTTCACTAAGTGCCGAAGCACTTGAAAGAAATGGGATGGGGAATCAAAAAGGGTGTGGGGCTTGGAAAAAGCGCCGTGTTTTACATCTTAGTAAGTGTCTGGAGAGCTGGGATCCTGTGGGGATCCCAGCAGTAAGCCTGGGGCTGGTGGCAGAGCTGACCTGGATGGTTGGTGGAACAACCCTGACCAGGCAGCATCTCGCTGCAGGGCTCAGAAGGCACAGATATTTCCCCAGGTGGGCTGCAGGGGGACAAGCCTGATCACTTAGCTCAGTGCTGCTGCTGTGTCCCTGGTGGAGATGCCAGTTCTTCGGGAATGGCTGCTTTTGGATCACTGGGGACAAATGTTATTAGGTATTTCTCTGTGGTGCTCTTAACCCTTGGTAAACTCAGGGAGGAGATGCCACCAGAAGGGTGTGCTCCAGCAATGAGCTTCGCAGGGAATGTGCTGTAGATTCAGTCTCACGTTATGGAAATGTGCTTCTGGGGTCAGAGCTGCTTCCTGCAGCAAATCTGGCAGTGAGGGGAGCATCTCTTCAACTGCACTATATGTGGAGGGTAGAGCACTCCAGGACACACCTACTAGCTTGATGCAAGGAGCTGGACATTCTGGTTAGTGAGGTTTGTGGTTGCTGCAGAGACATGCTGCCCTTCCAGTTGATGTCTCCAGTATAAGAGAAACCAGATCTGTGCCCTTCCCATACCACGTCTCTCAGCTGGGGCCTTGTGCAAGATGAAAAACTGAGGGAAGTGTACTCCACATTGGTGATCTGTGTGGGGCCAGCACTGGGATGAGTTCCTGTGGTCTGACGTGCCACACAGATAGGCTGGGATGTGTTTTGAGTTTTCTTGCTCTCTTGCCTGGCTGGCCCAGAAGAGGATCACAGCCAGGTTGAACACTTGCCCTTGGCTCAGCTTGCTTGGGCATCTCTGTCACACTTGCGAGTCGTGTGGCCAGCATCCCTCACCTGACATGCACATTTGTGTAGGTGGCACCAGGGACAGAGTCTCAAGGAGCAGACAGTTGGCCCAGCCTTGTGCTAAGCTCTACCCATCTTTCTGCCCCTTAGCTGCAGTGTGGCCTCTCCTGCTTGGCTGTCCCCATTCAGCTAAGCCATGTGCCCATCTCCTCATTACAGCCACTCCAGGGAGAGGTGGGATTAAAGGATTATGGTAATGTTCTTCAGGAACACTCAAGAAGATTAAGATGGCTTTAATAAACTGATAAGAGAGGAACATAGCTATGTTTCTGAAACCCTAATTTAGGTTCCAGGTTAACCTTTTCCCCTGGTCTCCTCTCACTGTGGTGAGAAGATCTCTTACTTCAGCAGTGCTTCATGGCTATGCCTCTTCCTTCAGTTTTCCTTCTGACCCATCCAAGCAGAAGCAAAAAGACATCTTCCCTCCTTCTCTAGTGGTCTTCCCAGGTACAGGGGCATTACAGCTCATTCTTCTCAGAGACCATCTTGCACATAGCCTATGAAGTACTGTGAAGGTCTTGTTGCCTCTTCTGGTACCTGGGGCACATATCAGATGGGGATGAACCCACCACCCCTCAGTCTGGCTTCAAAATGTCTTGTGGTTGCTGTCAGAGAAGTAGCTTGTCTGCCTTTGACCTGGCTGAACATACACAGACAAGTCCCTGTGCCTTGGGGCTAGTGCCAAGGTTACAGCTCTCTGTGACCACCCTCAGCTGGTCAACTCCATCCCCTGTAAAGGCTCCTGTAAACAGGTAGAATGGACTAACCTTGCCCTGCCTTCCCCTACTTCTTTGGGGTGGAGCTGGGAGTGGGACCTGTCTGATGTGTCACACACATCTGCCACCGGGTCCACCTGGGTGTGCTGGGGCGGACGTTTATCCGGTTGTTCTGCAGGAGGGGGGCTATTAGCTGAGCTGGGAAACCTTGTCTGTCTTCTCCAATCTCTTCCACCCAAGCTTCTGGTCATCTGCCAGAACTTCATGCAGGCCTCTTCTGTACGGGTTTCCTCTCAGCATGGTAAAGCAATCAGGATCTGCTATCTTTCCCAAACCCCTCTATTTGTGTCTGAAACCCCAAAGTTTACTCCTTGCTCATTATCTGGCAATCAGATACCACATTATCTCCAGAGGTACTGTGCAATGTTGGATCACTCCTTCCTCCCACTTCAGTAGTTCACTCTCATCCCTCTGCTGCAGAATTATCCCAGCCTTTTTTTGTCTATCGATTCTTTCCATTCCCTATTTATTGCTTGGATGTAATTGGAAGAGCTGAGAAGAATTCACAGCCTGATGTCCTGATGGGGAAGGGAGGCAGAAAGTGATTTGGGGAGTAGGGTGTGAAAGGAAGGCGAAGGGGAAAAGCTGGCTAATTTGCATCCTTTCTGAGTGCCCTGGCTCTATAGCCAAGGTACAGCAGGGGGTCTTCTGGCAAGGCGGTAGCGACGTAATGAGGTGTGTCATATCCCAGCAGGAGCCAGCCTCGCTCCCCCTCAGACCCCCTAATTAGAACTGTTTCAATTTTTAAGCCCCCCTGGAGGAGTGCCGGGGGGAGAGGGGTTCCTGCAGCAGGGAGACCGCCAGCCGAGGGGGCAGCTCTAATTGGAGTCGCTGTGAGGAGCCACAGAGCGATACGTGGGGCCGGGGACAGCGATGCCATAGTGCCGCGGGGCTGCCAAAATGTTTTGTGCCAGGAGGGGCCATCACTATTGCAGCTTTCAGGGGATATTTTTCCCTCCCCTAATTTGTATTAACACATTGGCAGAGGTAGCAGGGGTGTGATACAAGGGCAGAGAAGTATTATACGTTCTAATGTGGCCTTGTATTGGGAGCTGAAGCCTGGGACATCTACTCCTGCTTTGGGAGGCAGGTCTGGTAGTCCAGGGACATTGGGGCTGTTAATGCTGGAGTCATGAGCCAGAGCAAATGCTGGAACTCCTATCCCTACATTCTGTGGCTTTCTGTCCTTTCTCTGCAAGCTGGCTGTGTACTTCAGTTTTGGTGACTGGTAACTGTGTTCCTTGTCATGTTACCTGTGTCCAAGTCCAGCTTATCTTTTTTGTATCTTGAGCTACCATTGCAGCAGGTGGCCACACCACAGGGACTTCAGGTGTAGGAGCTTACAAGAATGCTGGCTTACTTGGATCAGGGTAACTTGTAAGCCTCCTCTAGTCCATGGACCAAATCCTGATCCTGCAGAAGTCAATGAAAATCTTTACGCTGGCCTTTTCGGGCATGTTATTCATAGTCCTCCTAATTCAAATGCATTAAAGCTTCCATGAAGCAGCTTGCGGGTTCTCTTTAATACACCGTCTGGCAGGAACAAGAGAAGCCTGGTAGTAGCCCAGGCTTATTTTCTGAATGACTGCAGCAGCATTAAAACCTAATGCCATTAAAACATGCCTACAATGACGTGTTCCATTAAAACCTAAGAAGACACCCTGACCTGAATGCTGAATGCTCCCCAGCCTGCCTTTTGCTCTTGCAGACCCCATGGGCTGGACATGAAGGAAGCTTGTTCTTCTAGTGGCACTTCAGAGAGCATCAGGCTCGGCCCCCCTCAGCTCCTTAGATGGGAATACAGGGTACTCCTATACAGGTTACTCCTGTCTGTGCGAGTTAGATGCTGAAAAGCAGTAGGCTCTCCGGGGCCATCTCAGTCCAAGCACAGCTTCCTAGGGTCTTTGCCTTAATGTCTGGCCTGTTTCTTGAAGACAGGAGTAAAGGTCAACTCGACTTCTTGTCTTCCAAGAGAGGTCATCTTCTTTTGACTTTCCAGGAGGCAAGCTGGCAAAGAAAGATACCCGTGAGCAGGCAGGTGAAATCCAGGGTGAAGTGATTGACATGAGTGAGCAAACCTGATTTGGTGGTATGTCTGATGGGCCCTGAACTAGCTTTTACGATGCAGCAGCAGAACCTTGGAGCTGAGCTAAGCTGCTTCTGTGAAACCATTAGCTCTGTGCTTGGCAGAGGTCAGAAAAAGCAAATTGAGTGTGAGGAGCTGTTGGGCTGGGAATAGGGAAAGGAGGTGATGTCTTGCCCTGTACAGGTCCCTGGTGTGCCTGCCTCTCAAACATGGCACATCGCGGCTGGCCGGGGTGGCAAAAGGCATCTGTGCAACAGGCAGCCCTGTAGATGCTTTGACCTGAAAGGCTCCTAAATGAAGTCTAAACGTGGTAAGAACCGTGGGGAAGGTGATTAGGGAACAGGCATGTATGGCCTTCTCTGGTGCAACTAGTAAGGGTCAGCCAGTGGAGCCATCAGTTGGAGCAAACCAGGGGAAGAGCTTCTTCAGTGTAGCTGGCAAACCATTCTGCTCTCTGCCACTGGCCACCCTGCCTGTTAAATTAAAAGCTGACATGGTGTCAAAAAGCAATTAGACAAATTCTTGGAAGAAAGTTCCACTGAAGGCTATTAAATACCAAGAGAAAACTTCTGGCTTGGGCAGCTCTGGAGCCACAGATGCTCATGGGCTGGGAGAATATACCCTAGTAAGTTGCACTCTTAGGCTCTTCTGAAGGTATCTTCTGAAGTCCAGGTCCTTGGGGACTGCACCCAAAGTAAATGCCATCCATCCCAGCTGACCGGTTGTTGTCTCCTTTCTTCTCTTTCCAGGTTCAGCACAATGAGTTGGCATTCTGGGTGTTAGCAGCGTGAGGAGACTAGGACAAGTGCTGCCCTGCTCACATCTTACCCCCTCGCTCATTCCCCTTGGGGAGACGGGTGCTGGCGTCCCTGCCCTGCCCTTCTACCCCTTGCCCCCCACTCTCCACAGAGGGGCTGGGCCCGTTATGGCTGGGGACAGGCTCCCACGCAAGGTGATGGACCCGAAGAAGCTGGCCAGCCTCCTGAGGAACGGGGCAGAGGGCACCCTGGTCATCGACAGCCGCTCCTTCGTGGAGTACAACTCCTGGCACGTCCTCAGTTCCGTCAACATCTGCTGCTCCAAGCTCGTCAAGAGGAGGCTCCAGCAGGACAAAGTCTCCATCACGGAGCTCATCCAGCCTGCCTCCAAGATGAAGGTAAGGGATCTGGCCCTCACCTTTCCTGGTGGATGCCCACACCCTCTTCCCCAGTGGGGTGCAGACTGGCCTGAAGGTCAATCTGTGCCTGATCCTCCTTCATCCGTTGGCCCCAGTATCTGGCAGCATCTTTCTAGCACCCTTTGGAGAGCTAGAGTGTGAGCTAAGGTGGCCTACAGGGCTGTCCTCGAGGACCTGTTCATTGCCCCCAAACCACTGACACGGCTCCAGGAGCCCTCCCCAAGCAAGTCTAACAGGTATATCAGCCTTAGGACTTGTCTTACGCCAGCAAACAACCCCCCAAAGCCTTCCTGGAGCTGTAAGCTTAATCCCCTGCTAAAAACTCTTCCCCTCCCCTCTGTCATCTCTAACTCCATTCAGGGACATGTAATCCTCCTCCCCTGTGACGCCAGAAGCTCTTATCCAGTGTCATGGCATATTATCTCTCCCAGGCTCCTCTCTCTATCGCTCCTGGTTAAATAATAGAGGTGGCTCCGAGCCACGGAGCTGGGCTGGAGCCCTGGCCAGAACAGTGCCAGGTGTCCCCATGGTGCCGTGGGCTGGGTCCTGCCCTCCACGGCGATGCTGCCAGGGGGCTGCGCCGGTGGGCACTGTGGGACGAGCCGGAGGGTGGGTTTGCCATCCGCAGAGCGGTTTGCCATTGCAGCCCACCCTCCTGCTGGTTCAATCTTGCCGCTCCCCCCCGCTCCCACCTTGTAATTTTATGGCAAAGCGAGGGTAATTCAGGCGATTAATCAAATGCTGGGCCCAGCTGGAGCCATCTGCGTGGTG
>NW_008674984.1:0-850 GCF_000695815.1 Acanthisitta chloris
GCCTGGCGCCAGCGCAGGGAGGGACGCAGCTCCCGCCGCGGCAGGGAGAGATGCTCCAGCCAACCCAAGGGAGGCTTTGCTCGCAGCTCTGCTTCTGCGGGGAAAACAGCTTGGTTTTAAATTATTATGTGTTAGAAACAGGGCATGGTTTGGGTGGGTGCTGCTAGACCACCAGCCTGGCTGTGTATTTGGGTCAAGCGTCAGGCAAAAGTTGGGTCAAATGTCAAATAAGAGTGTGCATGATGTTGAGCTGCCCATCTGAAGAAGCTGCATGACCCGTGTCAAAGAGTTTTGCTGAGTGATTCCACACGGATCCTGTCATTTCTGGTTGAGCCTAGAGTAGGTCTCACTCTCACCCATCCTTATCCATCTTTATTTTTGTCACCTTGTGTAGAAGAAAACAAAAAATCCTTAACTTCATGTGAGAGGGAGAGTGGATGGGTTTTAGTTCCCATTTCATGTGTTACAGTGCAGATCTGCACTCTGGCCATGCTGAGTCCCAAGGTCAGTCTCTCATGTATCTATCTATGTCACATTTCCATAGCACTTCGAACAAAATGAAGCTTTATGTTGTGAATCCATATCTAGAAGCAAGGATGCCAGAAGGTGTTGCTTTTTTCCTTTGTTTGTTTTTTTTTTTTGCTTTTTTTTTAAATACCAAAATAAATACCAATTTCTGCTGGGCCTTTTGTTTTGGGTTTCTTATCCAGCAAAGTACCTAAATATTGGCCTAAATTTAAGTAGGTGTTTATTCATCAGCTAAGCCTGCAGCTTACAGATGAGTCCATCAATGCTACTGAATCGAAACAGTAGGCTCCAATTCTCCACTAATCTTGTCTTCACAGCAGGA
>NW_008674984.1:887-9862 GCF_000695815.1 Acanthisitta chloris
TATCCAACTATGACTTGGGTTAGAAAAAGTGACTTTCTGTCACCAAGAGAAAACTCATCAATGTGGGACCTCCTTATGAGTTAGCTTCCTATTACACACATTTCACCAGAATCTATTTAATCTCATCCACCACCTTTAAATTCTTCCTACAATAGGGACCTTGACTGGTCCAAATCTCTGGCCAGACAACATTTGCTTTCCTTTTCTTACATGGCACTAAGAATCCCAGACAACCTGTCCCCTTCTGCATCTGTTCACTGACACAGAATCATGACATAGAAGTCCTGTAGTGAAATATCTTAGTCCCATTGCCAGTTTGCAGTAGAGGTGCCAAACTCTGCACTACAAGTCATACCACTCTATCACATAGTTGCACCACCTGTGCCCCACGTAGGACTACACAGCACTGGGGACAATGTCTTTTTCTCTCACCTTCTCAGTATGTAAAATGGAGGCGCTAAAGTATCGTTCTCGTTTGTCTGTCTCAGAGCAGTGCCTAACAGATAGTTAATACATATTTCTACAGAGTTTGGGAGGGGTACGGGAGACCTTCAAATAAAAAAGGAATGTATGAATAAAGCATGCCATTTGCCAAGCCTTTAAAGTGCCAGCAGTAAATGTTTTGGCCATCAGCACAAAGCCTTGCAAAACTGGTATGAAAGTGTACCAACTCTGGTGCACAGCCTGGGCTAATGTGTACTGGGATGGTGATGAAAAACAAGTGATTTGTTACACACCCATACGCACACATAAAGAGACTCACCATAGGTGAATTGCTGAGCCAATTTTCACAAGGCTGGTGTGCAGTGTAATTACTAGAAAGATATCTCAGGTTTTGCAGTGCAGCTCTTCTTGCTTTGTTTTGGACACTGATGAGCTGGTCTTCTGTATGTCATGTCTGCTGGGGCTGGGGTAACTTCTCCAAATTATGCACTGCTGTTGCTGGGTGTTGTTATATGTGATAAGCTGCAAATTCTTAGGCTAATTCAGCTCAGTGACTGTGAGTGAATGTGTATTTTCCTCCAAATGGAATTTCATGATTTTGCAGTTATGGAAATAAAACACTCATTTCAAGAAAAGCAAATAATATTCTATAAATAGTCCAGTCAAGAAAACAAAAACATTGTTTCTGCTGCTTAACTCTGCAGTCATGCTGGTAGAATTTGCAGGATTAACTTTGTGTAAATAGTTTCTCTTTCATTTGTGAGATCTGGAACAGGTCACTACACGTATTTTATATGCATAGCTTTACCAGGAGAACTGTGTTGTTTAGCTAAAATGGCTTGTATGAATCACACGGGATTACTCCTGGTTCTTGTGTGGCTGAGCCAGTTTGCATAATTAGGAGAAAGATGCTTGAAGAAGCCATTGGGCTTTGGAATCTCTCTGGGTTTTGATCAAAAGCCCACTGAAACCAAACCCCTCTGGCTCCAGTCATCAGGCTAAGGCAGCAGTAGCAACTGAACAAGATAAGGCAATTTTGGAAGCTGTTAAATATATCTTTCTGAGCTGTCCAGGTCTCATCCCTGAGAAGGGGAATGTAGGCTGCATGTGCAGCATCCCACAGACACAAGGCTGTTGTAATTTCAGAAGCAATGCAGCCACTTAGAGGTGATTTTTCCACCGGTGTGTCATCTCAGCTGTATTTAGTATATTTGTGAAAATAGAGTTATGATGACTTTGGAGCCAGGCTGTTCTGAAAAATATTTTGGTCACTACAGTAGGCCATTAAATTGAAGGAATGAGTTGCACTGTTGTTCTCCTCGGAGCCTCTACAGTGTGACTGCAGGTCACCCCTTGGGGCTCAATCTGCAAGATGCGAAGAAAGCTCGGAGGGCTCAGGCGGCTGAGATGGCATTGGCTTGAAATACCTGGGCTACTTGTGAGGGAGCTTACTTGTGGTGCTGCCACCCTTTCTGTGTCATCCAGCCCATTGTTCTGCTCTTTTGCTTTTTTGGCTACTGTGTGTTTGACCTACATCTGGCTGCTAGGACACGTCTTTGTGAAGAGGTTTGTCAGCATGTGCCTCTTAAGCTGCCAAGGCCTGACTGTGAATGCCGTGTCTCTAGGAGACACATTATTCCTACTGGAGAAGTAAAATGCTGTGGGATTTATCCCCTTACTATGCAGTTAACATTGATGTTTGCCAGTAACCATCAGGATTACTTATTTCTGAAATAAACAGATTTAACCTTAAAATGGAGGGAGTGCAGGTAAGCTCAAGGATTATCAGGAGGAAGGGCTATGGGAACCCCTGGGGAAGCACCAGGGGATGGCACCTGGGGAAGTGCTGGAGCTTGCTAGATCTGTTTCCCCCAAGGTGCAAATCATCAGCTGTCCAGCACAGGGGAGGGGCAGATGGGAAGCTGCTGCCCTCTAGGAATCTTACAGCTAGAATTCAACCTGTACAGCTTTGCTGCCAAACCTGGTGCCACTTTTCTAAGTACAGCCAGTAACAATGCCTGAAAAAGGATTAGCCGCATTGACAAAAGGGTTTTTGTAATGCACAGGTATAGGTTAGATGCAAGTACTGGACACAAGATCCTAGGAAATGGGTATCTTTAATCTAATTCACTGCATCTATTTTGTGTGTTCATGCGAGTAATTCTGGGACTTCTTTGGTAATCACGTGAAAAAGGGTTTATAGGATCAAGTCCACAGGGCTTAGTCTCATAAGATGCCAAGCTGTCTAACCCCAGCAAAGGAAAGCACCTGAGCTTGGGCTTTAAGAACATGAGTGATCTTTTCGTAATTAATGGGACATGTCACATGCTTAAAATTAAATCCATATGTAAAGTACTGGGTTGGACCAGACTTCAAGGTTTGGTACTCAGCATTCTGCAAAATAGAGCCCAATAAAGTCACTGGTCTACAAGGTCAACAGTGTAGTAGAACCTATGCATTGCTTTATAGAAGAAAACATTAACAAAAGATAGCAAAGATATTATGGAATATAATTACATTAAAATATGATTTTAAAACCCACATTTATTAAATTTTATTATTATCCTGACAAATAGCAAATTAAATTGTTTTATAGTATGAAATATTATAATATTTATAGCAGGTGTTATTTTTGTGGTGCATAATATAGTGGAATGAGCAATAAATGTTAATATAATGTTCAGTTTGAAATCTTACAAGTCAAGCTTTACAGATCTGCTCAGAGTAGAATGGAGAGCATGGTGGCTTCCCCTCCCACATCCCTGTACCTCCCACCACCTTCCCTGGTGGAAGTCTTCAATCTGTCATTCCCATTCTCCTGAGGAAACATTTTACAGCCTCATAATCATCTTGTACCTGAGAGATATTAAGTATGTTTTTACTAGATTACAATTCATTTCAATATTCCCTGCATTTTGCATTTGATTTAGTGATAGTTTGTTACAGGTGTATTATGCTTCAGGATTCTGACACCATTGGTGTTTGCCATGGTATCCATTCCCAATACTGAACTCCTTGGGGGAAGGAGGGTTGATGAATGCACATTGAAACAGATGGATATGGCTTTTCTGTGCAATGTCTTCCAGATCAGAGATCTCACTTAGGCTGCACTTGGAGCATGGTTGCCCTTGAACAAACCAGGTAATTTAGGGCTAAGACCTTAGTCATAGGTAGGTAGTTCTATTAAAGACTACAGAGAGCAGCAATTTCCATTAGCTAAAGCTATGGATCTTAATGTAGGAGAAAGGATGAAAACTTTACTCCTCATGATGGAAATTATGCACTTCTGAATGCATGTGATTGCCCTCGGCAAGGATGGGGTTGATGCCTTAGGAACACATATGGTCATGATTAATATCCCCTGCATGTCCTACAGAGCTGTAGTGAAAATCCTTTTGTTGTTGGCCTAAAATAAACAGCATTGCATGATGGCAATAAAATTCAAATTTTCAAATCTGGCTCAGATAGAGTGCTAAACTTACACTTAAACACTTGAAGCAAGTGACTCCTTTCTTTGTGTTTTTGAGGGATGGTGAATGCTTTTATCTCCTCATAATTTCCTTGGTGCAATGTTTGTGAATGACACAGTTACAGATATGTGCTACTCTGACAAAGTGTGGTTCATGGTTACAGGAATTTCTGGAGTGATGCTAATTTGTAAATGATGCTATGGATACATCTGCCATGTAATGCTCATTGCCTAAGTGAGGTAGCAGCACGGCAGGAGAATTGGAAACACAGAGGCTGCATCTGTGAGCAATGCTATAGACCAGGAAAGTATCAGCAAGAAAAACACAATAGTGTTTTTTATAAAATAGAACAATTTTTAATAAAAAAGAATAATTCTAAACAGAGAGGACTCAGGATTAAGTGCTTTGTGCCTCTGAAGCTGCTATACCAGGGCTGGCACTATAAATATTCTTAGAGTATATTCTTCCAGGGAGCTTTCTGTTGATATTTGAGTGGCCAATATAAAAAAAAAAATTAACCTCGCTCTGCTAAAGATGATGCCCCAAGTACATCTGAACTCTCAGTAAGTGCTACAGATAGAACAAGAGTGCATCCAACTTTTTTGTTTTGCTTTTCAATCCTGAATCTTAATTAGTTTCTTACTGCTTTAGTACATGCACAACATTTAAATAGTCATAAGAACTTACTCCAATCCACATTGCCATTTCCACAATTCCCTCCTTCATACCAGTAGCAATTCTCCCCCCCCTCCATCCTCTGCATTTAGGGACAGTGTAAAGAAAACTAAATAGCCAAGCATGTAGCTGTAGATTGATGAGGTTGTCACACCATTCTCTTCACCATTTTCTTCCAACCTGCACTGTGCTCTAATAGACGGATGATTGCCGGGGGAGGGAGAGAGTTAGCAAATCCCACAGCCAGATGTTCAAGGATGGACAGAGTGACCTTCTCAAGGAATCCAGAGGACTATAACTGTGTCCTTCTGAGTGAGAAGGACAGTCAGGTGCCTCTGGCTGCCTGTGTTTATCTCTCTTTTCAAAAGGAGCACAAATGGGCTCAGCATGGCTGCAAGGATGGATGTTTCTCAGTGCATCGCGGGAAATGACCAGTCATCCGTCTCTTCACTGTGGAGTCTGCCTGCAGCCATCAATCTTGTAGCCCAGCATGGCAGCTCCTTTGGCTTAGTTTGGCTCAACGTTAGATGAACAAAGGGAATTGAAAGCTGAGCAGAAGGAAAGGAGGGAAGAGCAACTATTCTCTATTTCCCTTTGTTTCCTCCTTACATGGCTATCTTTCCCTCTTCCCATTATCATCTATTTTCACTGTGTTTTGTAAGGTGTGGAAATGTATATTTTCAGGATCTAGGAGTTTACAGAGTTTTTCTTTAGCAGAGAAGAGCAAGGAGAGAGATATTGGAAAGACATAATTCAATGCACAGAGCTTCCATTTTTCAGACTTTTCTATGGCAGTTTTCAGAACAACCATACCCTAGTTAGCAGCAGCAAGCAAGGAGAAGGAATATAATAGCTTACCTCCATCTTGCTGTTTTTCTCTCTTGTTCTTCCTGATTCCTTCCTCACTGCCACTTTAGTGTTTTCAGGTATGTACTTCATCTCTCCATTGCTGTTCTATTCAAAAAGCAATCAACAGAGCCACATGGTGGGACTTTCTGGACAAAGGTATGTATGGATGCGCAGAGCCATAATGGCAGCTCCTGTCAGCAATCACAAGCTCCCTTGAGTCAAGCCTGCTTGATGCAACAGTGCTGGGGCAGTGCAGCACAAGCTGCCTGACCTCATCCAGCACCCATGGTTCCTACTGTGAAACCAGAGGTCATGACAGTGTCTTCATTGATACGCAGCACATCAGAATAAAACACATTCAGATATGGCTGCCTGTACACTTAGCACTGAATTAACTGGTTTCAGCACTGAACTCAGATGGGCCAGTTTTTGCCTGAAATACTCAGATTTGATGTACTTTGAGACAAGCTGAAAGGCAAAAAGGTGTGTGAATACACTGCCGCTGGACTCCCATAGCTAGGGTCAGCTTTTTCTTCCACAGTAAGCTATAATGTTGTTACTTATTCTGTTTTCCCCTAAAATTCTTGCCTCTGGAGATCATGTTTGACTTATTTTGTAGAAGGCTTATGTAGAGATAGCACTGTTCCCCTTAGCACTGCCCCACTGTGGTGTTTGATTGATGTATTTTAAAAAAATGTGTGACTGCATTTACTTTTTAGTTTTCCTGGTTGATCACAATGATCTAAGCATCAGGCCTGAAAGAGCCAGGCTCCCCTGCAGAACTGTGCTAGGAGATTTCTCTCTCCCACTTTTTACTCTAGGCAAAGAACCAAGACCTCCCAGGTGTATGCAAGGACCAACTAAGCTGTGAGACAGAGCAAGGGAACTCTGTAAAGGCAGATACTGGACATAGAGATCTCTGAAAAATCTTTACCTGCTTTCAACCCGAATGTGCCATCTGGAGTGAACAGACTTATGCCAAGATGGGGAAAATTTATACCATCATGGGTTTAAAGAGCTGCTTTGCTGTGTGTGTGTGCTGAGGTTTTTTTTTTTTTTTTAAACCATAAACCTAAAGCATAAACCCTCAAGGAAAACATTTGCTTGGTGAAAACCAGTTTCTCCTCCCCCACACCTTGCATGAGCAGGCTTTACAAGAGGGCACAAGACCTTTCTGAGTGGGGATGTTCAAGGAATTCTTTTGTATTTTCTTTATAAAATGGATGGCATCCTTTTCCAACCTGTGCTTTAATTGTGCCCCTTTTGAATGAATGGTCATATTTTCTGCCACTACCCGTTTTGCCTGCCTGCAAATTCTGAAAAAGACAAATCTTGTTCATGTTGTTACGAGACAGCCTACCCCAGATGGCACATCTGTATCTCAGGATGCCCTCTGGCTGGCCTGTTGGCAGGCGTTCCTGTGGCTTTGAAGGTCACCTTGTTTACACCTTGCCTTTTCCCCCCTCCCTATTCAGAGTCTTGCTGAGCCTGCAGGCTGGGCTTTACCATCTGCATTTTCTCTGGTGCCATTAATCTTCCTGTTTACCATTCTGTTATTAATTCTAGAGTTCACCTTTTTGTCTAAACCCTTTATAGGCCTTTTGGAATTGCTTGCCTTTTTGTGGCAAGAGATCTGAGCATCTCAGAGATAATTTTCTTTGTCCTTTCCCATTTTCTGAAAGAATACCTACTAGCATCTCATGCCATTTTTCTATTACAAGCCTTCCTTCCTATAATAACAACAACATTTTTCACTTATATAACTTCATCTGTCAGATGTATCTTAACATATGAGTAAATATTGTCTTCATTCTTTGGAATTTATGAACTGGCCACTGGTATCTGTGGAAATAGTCTTACTTTTTCAGTGTTTGTCTTGGCTGGAAAGAAAATGTGTTTAAATCTGTCTTTGTGAGAACACCTTGCATTTTTGGTGCATTTTATTTGAATGCCTGAATGCCTATGAATATTAAACAAGACTTACCAAACCCCAGAGGATAGGTGAAGACTATCTCCATTTGACAGATGATGGAAAAGCAGAGGGTACCTTTGTTCGAATTTGGCCCCAGATCACTTGGTGAGACAACAGCGATGCCAAGAGCAGCATCTGGTGTGGTTGCTCCCTATCCCATCCTAAAATCATTGCCACTTTGCTGTGGCCTTTCTGTTCTTCATTTGTTTATGCAGGATCAGTATTCACTGAGTCAGGGATGCTAAACCAGCTGTGCTTGGTGTGGCTGACCCTCAGACACTGCATTGTGTGTGTGTGGCTGTCCTGATTCCCAGGCATGCCTGGTGTGCAGAGCATTGTCTTCCTGCACAGCTTCACAGACAGCCTGGATGAGGACTGGGACACCTGTAATCTGGCTGAGCAGTGCTAATAAGCCCTGCAGCACCCTTACTGATGTCTTCAGAGGTGACTAGGTGTCTCTGCCTGCTCCCCAGAGGTTTGGGTGTTAGAAAGGCCTCATTAACAGAGCTGCCACACCATATAGAGGCAGCCAGAGCTTTGCACATAAACCCCCTCAGTCCAGAGTACCAGAAAGCGCAGAGCAGGTTCCTAAGAATCACTGCAGGACTCAGATTGGCTTTGGCAGGTTTATCAGCTCTGGCTTAGTGCCGGCTCTGCTAGGCCCAGACTGAATTAATTGGGATGCTTGTGCACTGCAGCTGAGAGATAACTGCATTACAGAGATTTATCTGTTACTAAAGGTATCCCCTCCACTGTCCTCGATAAGGAAGAGACGCTATGCAGAATCTCACAGAATTTGCAGCAAGGGCTGGCATGGATGGCTCATACACATGGTTTATGTATGAGTTTTCCTTCAGTGCAAGTGTTTGTATTTAGTTCTGTCATATATAGTATAGTTGTTTGCAGTGGAGGTCTACTCCCTGTTACCCTTTGAAGAACATACAGTGTAGGGGTGACTGTCCCAGCTGTATGGTGGTAGGGGATTGGTGTTTGCTGATAGCTGTCTAGTTAATAGTCAGGTTTTGGTTCTTTGTAGGGTCCATCATGTGTCTGTATAAGTGCATCTATACAACCACTTGCAGATAGGTAGCCCAAGTTATTCTCTTACTCCAAACAGGCCAGAAGCCCTATTTGAGTGATACAAAACCTAAAGGAATAGGCTTTGTACTCAGGAATTTTCTCTAAATTGTAGCAGTTACCCTTCCTCTGTCCCTTGATATTGCCTACAGTGTTGCTGATGCTGCAAAAGTCCTGGTACAGTGTAAGCCCATCTAGAACACAAATACAAGAGTGACCAGAACACAAATGAGTGCTACAATAATGCTATTGAATGGAGATGTTCCTGAACAGAGATGATTTGAGCCCTGAGGGTTGTTACTTGATCCAGCATTTAGTCTGATATTTTAATTTGGCAGTTTTTGAGAAGCAGGTACAGCATATTATATGTGACTATGATTTATATCTGTGCTGAGAAATAAATCTCTAAAGAACTTCCAAGAGACAACTGACAGGAGGGCTGGTGGATTTTTTTCTTTTTTTTATTGAGAGATTTTATAGAGGCATTC
>NW_008674984.1:9878-10373 GCF_000695815.1 Acanthisitta chloris
CTTGTAAGGTCTACATTTTGATAGTGGGCTAAACTAAACAAAGCTTAACCTTATGTTTAAAGGCCTCTTCTGTTTTCTGCAGCCTTATTTCTCCCTCCTGTTGCTTTTAGCCTGTCCTCTGCTGGGGCATATTTTATCTAGGGGCCCACAGGAGCTTTCCATTGGATCCCTGTCTTAAAACTCAAAGCTGTCGTCTGATTTTTCTGCAGTTACGTGCAGACTGAAGAGTGAAGGTGTACAGTCACCCCCCATTTGAGAGCTTCTTCTGTCTTCACTTTCTCCCCCTGCTTTCTACTCTCCCTCAACCTCACCGTGAGACTAGCAGCTTTGCAGGAGGAGGTGCTAGGGAGAAACTGGGATTTTCCAGTCTCCAAGTGCTCCCTAGAGCAAATCTCAGTAGTGCCTAAAATTCATTTCAGAACTTTACAGGATCCCATGGCTCCAGTCTGAAGAGGACTTTTCACTTCATGGCAGAGTCATAGAATCATAGAATTT
>NW_008674985.1:0-223 GCF_000695815.1 Acanthisitta chloris
TTCGCTGGGAAGCCACGTGGCTCTGGTGCTGCCGGCCACGGGATGCTTCCCGGGGTGAGGGGACACCTCCTTGGCCGCGAGCTGAGTCCCCTTCCTGCTCCCCCCGTGCTGCTTCCAGGCTTCTTCCCAGCTCCCAGCAGCAGCCGTCGCATCCTGCCTCTCCTGCAGGTTGGTCCGGTGGGTGACATGCCTCATTTTCCCCATTTTTGGAACGACAGCACCG
>NW_008674985.1:308-829 GCF_000695815.1 Acanthisitta chloris
GGCAGGTAGGGTCACCCGAGGGAAGCAGCTGAGCAGCTCCCACACCTCCAGGGTGATGTGCGGAGACAGCACCTGGAGAAACTGAGGCTCCTGGGGACAACTGAGGCTCCTGGGGACTTGAATAAGCCACCTGGGGACAACTGAAGCTCCTGGGGAAACTGAGATGCTTGGGGGGTCCGATGCACCTGGGGGACCCAAGGGCACCTGCAGTAAGGCAGGAAGTGGCCCTGGATGCTGCCACCCACAGATCTCCCTCACCAGCACTCTTGGCTTCACCCAGCGGTGCTGACTGTGCTGCTGCTGGGTACCATCCCTGGGGCATCCGTACGTCTTCCCTGCACTCTGGGCACCCTGCGCCCCAGTTTGGGGTGCTTTTGTCAAACCGGGGGACTGGCAAGCTAGTGCTGGGGTGGAAGTGCATGTGGGCAGAGTGCTGGGCACAGTGTTGGGGCACGTCCCGAGCCGCCGGAGTAGCCCCCTCGGGGCTCCATCCCACCTGGGCCGCCCCCAGCTGCCGTCTG
>NW_008674986.1:0-420 GCF_000695815.1 Acanthisitta chloris
GCCCGCGGGATGCGAGCTGGGCGGCCTGGGAGCCTGCCGGGAGCACAAGTGAATGCGTTTAGTCCCGCCTCCCTCACGCTCCGTCGGGTGCGTTCTTGAGCTTTGCAGTTAGAAACACCTCAGGTGTGTTTCCGTGGTTATGCCTTCCGGGTGTGTCCTGCTTGAGGGATGAGTTTTATTCCCAATGGCTGTAAGCAAATCATAGAATTTTAGGGGCTGGAATGGACCTTAGAGATCATCCAGTCCCAACACTCCCTGCCCCGGGCAGGGACACCTCCCAGCAGAGCAGGTTGCTCAAGGCTCATCCAACCTGGCTGTGAACACTGCCAGGGTTGGGGCAGCCCCAGCCTCCCTGGGCACCCTGGGCCAGTGTCTCACCACCCTCACAGGCAAAACTATTTTCTAGTATCTCAGCTACAC
>NW_008674987.1:0-8495 GCF_000695815.1 Acanthisitta chloris
GAGGGAGACCTGCTGAGCAGCATGACCTGTTGCTGTTCTTGTTCCACCAAGATCTTTTTTGGAGCAACCTGGTCTGGTGGGACATGTCCCTGCCCAGGGCAGGGGGTGGGATTAGATGAACTCTAAAGTCCATTCCGACCCCTTAACATACTATGAAACTTACTCTAAACATCTAGTGGCACTGGATGAGCTTCAAGGTCCCTCCCAACCCAACCCATTCTGTGACTCTATAACTGATCTGGCTCAGTTTCTGTTGTTTAAATAAGCCACTAAACCAAATATATTTCATGGACAGTTTACACTAAAACTGTGATATTTTTTTTTCCCCTAAAAGCCAAGTTTTTCAGACTAGAACCATCTTCATCACAAGGTGGGGACAGAGTGGCTGGAGAGCACCAGGCAGAAAGGGACCTGGGAGTGTGGAGAGACAGGAAGCTGAACATGAGCCAGCAGTGTGATCAGGGGGCCAAGAAGGCCAATGGCATCCTGGGCTGGGTCAGGAACAGTGTGGTCAGCAGGACCAGGAGGTGATTTTGCCCCTGTCACTCTTTCTGGACTCAGCACTGGTGAGGCCACACCTTGAGTACTGTGCTCAGTTCTGGGCCCCTCAGCTCAGGAGGGACATTGACATGAAATGAATGAAAATACATTTCCCAGGTGTGAGGTGTCAGGGCTTAAAGGGGTCAAAATCTTCCTTCAGCAAATCCTACTTGACAAACAACACTTGACATGAGGAATCTCTCAGCACAGTTACACCTGGTTTACACAAAGCAGTGTAGCAACCCTGGGGGCTAATTTTAGCACAGGAATCAATATATACTCAAAGAAATTACTTAAGAAATTGCTGTTAATTAGAGTGAACTTTTAATTCATGATGGGTGACCCAGCTGAAGGTTTAGCTACTGTTTGTATCATGGTGTGACACCATAGTTGACCGCAGTATTAACTCACTATGCTGAAAAAGCCATGTCAAAGCTCTGCATTGTCAGATCTTATCCATACACTTTGGGAAAGACCTGAAGTCCAAGAGCTTCCATGAGTTGCCACACACTTTTCATGCACAATGCTCAGTCCCAACATGAATCAGAATATTACTCCCAACATCTGCAGGTAAACACTGATAAAATTTATCCACTTAATGGATTTCCCCTCCTTTAGAACCCCTAATTCAAATGAACACACAGCCCAGGAATGAAATGCAAAGATTTAAAGGAGGTGAAGCAGTTGGAGAATCAAACCAAAGCTTTTGTTCTGGCATCAGAATGTATTAGATCCTGCGATTTGCATGTACAAAGAATTCAGCAACATTCCCCGGCGTGAAAAACACAGCGAGATCGGCTTAGAAACGTCAGCAGAGGAAATAAGAAGAGCTGAAACTGTGTAATACAGACATATATTATAAAGATTTGACAAATTAAATACAATCTGGTTATACAGAAAAGTTTTACATTAGAAATGGGACGTGAAAGCGTTTCAGAATACTCAACAGGGTGGTCAGGCTCGTATTCAGAGTTTAAAAAAGACATAAAAATAGCCTAAAAAACACTGCTAATTACAGTATGCATTCTTCATTAAGGCCCAATTCAGCCAAGCACTTAAGGACTTGCCTCAGGAACACACAACCCACACAGTTTTGGGGGATAAAGATGTTGTCAAGCCAATGCTTAAATGCTGAGGTGAACTGGAACCTATCTGAACACAGCAACAGTCAAAGTCACATAGTGACCAAAACCACAGGCAGATCAGAACAGACAACTTCTAATCCAACTATTTGGCCTTTTGAAAGTAATTCTATGCAACAGAAGGAAATGCAAAGGGAAATTCAGATCCACCAAGACACAGCTCCCTAGAGATTAGGTCGCTGCAGTGAGCAGTCATGGAGTAGACACAAAAACTGGGCAGAAAGCTCTTCAAATGATAAAAAAAAAGGCATTCTGGAGCTCTGGTTGGGACTTCTGGAATATATTGTAAGGATTTCTCTCTCCTCTTTGATATAGCAACTAAAATCAGTACCCACTGAGTAGCTGATCACAAAACACAGAGTTGGAAGGGACTCTGGAGGATCATCTAGTCCAACTCCTGATGTTTCAACTTAACTCCATCCTACTCCTGGTAGTAACTACAGAGAGCTGTGCCATGTAGCAAACCCTGTGGGCAGCTGGAGTTGTGCTGCAGCTCCCAGTGCTGTGGAGGCTATGGGACCCCAACACCACCACACCTCATGGTTGTGGCACTGAGCTTTGCTTCACGAGGCAGGGAAATACAAGGTGTTACTTAGAGAACCCAAAAACCTGTCCAACAGACCAATTGCTATTCAAATATAGGCTTGTTCTTCAAATTACTATTTAAATTAGCATTCAAATCGAGGCTAAATGTCCAGACAGATCCTGACATCAGGATCACAAATGGAGATTTCTTTGCCTTACTCTGTGCCCTCATTGACCCTCTCTGACTCTCCCTTTGCTCCAGATGCCCATCCTGCAGCCCCCACCATTTTCAGCTTCCAAACTGAATGTATCTGATGGACTTTTTTTTTAAGGTTTGGATGAAATTTCAGCATGCAGCAGCAATGTGAACTTACTCAGCACTCATTTTCGTGCCTCAGCACTGTGGCTTGGGTGTATCTTCTCATAGAGACTCACGACAAAAGTTTAGTCTTTAAACAATCTTTGTTTTGTAAGTGCATAATTTACTGTACAAATAAATACAGAAGTGCATCGATGGGAAGACAAGAAGCAGTCAAGTGTGGGAATAGAGTAGGTAGGGACTCCTAACCTGCACCTTTTCCAGCCAGGATGAAATGGAAGGAGAGGAGGTTTGGACACCTTCTCTTTCTTTTGCATTTCTACAATGTATCACACATTTTTTTTACTAGGAATGAAAATGGAAAATGGGATAAAATAGTGCAAGAGCAGCAGTGAAATGCTCAGTGTGAGTTGCTTGGTTTAACTCAGGCTTTTATTTTGCATCCCAAAAGCCCAACTGGATGAGACAGAACTATATTGCATATTAGTTATGGAATTCAAGTCCAGATTTGCCTCCTTTGTGCTTATTAAGTAAGGGATGCACTGGAAAGAATTTCATTATTCATCATTCACATGTTCTGTGATTTTCTGGGGTTCTCTAACCCCTGAGCATATCCTGGGCAGGGCTATAATAAAGACTTTTCAATTGGATTTCACCAATTCTATTCTCAGTAGTAGCTGCATTAAAAATATATCTCTATACACAATCATATACCTCTGGCAGAGAAAGGAAATAGTCCTGTCTGATAATATTTATCTGGGAGGGGGAAAACTTAGAGGAGCTTTTTGCTAAAACAGTTCATGTTTTGGGTATTAAACTGTTAATTTTTTTAGCAAATCCTGTTCATTATTCTGTTGAGTCAAATCAAGGAATGAGAGTTTCTCTCTTTCACCGTTGCTTAAAGAAGTGGGAAATTATTCACATGTGTATAAAGAAGAGGAACTTTAACTCCATTTCTGATGTCTTCACATAGACAAGTTGAGGGGCTGTACAATATCCTCTTCTGGTATGCCAAGAAGCCTCAAAACAGCAGTAAACTCACACTATTGCCTTTCTAAATCTATTTAAGCTGGTGGAATATTTAGGGAAGAACAACTTAATCAGGCTTTGAAAGGTGTATTAAATCAACAATTCAAAGCTGTTTCTATACTGATTCTATCTCACGGCCAGTAAGACTCAAACTCCAACTGGCATCAACCTGGAGGCTCCTAAAAACTGCTTTTAAAAATGCCTTTTTCCATGGTGAACAGAGTTTTCTGGTCAAAACATGCTTAAACGTAAGTACCACAATTCCCTTTTTAGCACGAACTGTAAATCACCTGTGGAAAATGTAAAGAATTGGGAGATAACACTGTTGATAAACATTTCCAAGTGGCAAAACTCAAAGCAATAAACCGTCAAGAGTTAATTTCCTGTTATCTAGAATAAAGATTTCTCTCCCATCTTCTAGTGATAAACTGTATAGGAACATTATACTTCTCTTTGGAAGATATTTATATTTAAGAAACAACTTTATACAGCAAATGCAACTTTGAAGAGCAAACACAAGGTCCTATTTACAGAAAAGTCAACCAGCCAAGTGCCATGGAATAAATTAACAGAATATACAACTCTTTATACAGACAAATTAAAAAATAAGGCAGAATTCTCATTTGAAATTAGCATAATCAGAAAATATGTCGATGAAATCTTGTACCACTCTGTAGCAGAATTCATACTGCTCCTGCAAGACAAGAAAATGGGATCAAAATGTGCTTTGGGTGCACTGAGAAAATCAGATTTCTGCAGATCCTAGGGAGAAATGCAACATGTTCTGACTGGGAGCATTACTGGGAGCAGGAGCTGAGGATTGCTCTGTCTTGGTTTCTATTTATGTATTTATGGTTTTAAACAGAATCAGAGAACCATCAAATTTGGAGGAGACCTAAAATCATCGAGCCCAACCATTAACCTGTCACTGCTGTAACCCCTAAACCAGATCCTCCAGCACCAGATCCAGACACCTCTTAAACACCTCCAGGGATGGTGACTCCACCACCTCCCTGGGCAATATCCCAGTGCCTGACCAATAAATGCAATAGTACCTCCTTCTTTCGTCACATAGAAGCTGATTGTTGCTCTCCAGTTAAAATGATTCCTTTAAGCTTTCTAGGTGATGCTTCTTACACTGAATCAACTCTCAGCCCTTCTCGTCTAAATCCAGCACGTTACGGTCCCTGGCTCATCCCACTGCAGGTAACTCCTCCTGAGCATTCCCCAGGGAGAGTCACAGAATCAATCCTAGAAGGGGTTGGAAGGACCTTAAAGATCATCTCATCCCACCCCTGCCATGGGCAGGGACACCTCCCACCAGCCCAGGGTGCTCCAAGAAACGTCCAGTGGAACACTCCCAGGGATGGAGCAGCCACAGCTGCTCTGGGCAACCTATGCCAGTGCCTCAGCACCTCACAGCCAAGAATTCCTTCCCAATATAATATCCCATCCTGCCCTCTGGCAATTTGAAGTTATTCCTCCTTGTCCTGTCCCTCCAGACCCTTATCCAAGTCCCTCTGCAGCTCTCTTGGAGCCCCTTTAGGCACTGGAAGGGACTCTAAAGTCTCCCTGGAGCCTTCCCTTCTGCAGGCTGGACACCCCCAGCCTGGCTGTTAGCTGGAGAGCTGCTCCTCTCCATCCTGAAGAGCGACACATACTGATCTTCCAGAAGTTATTCCTCCTTGTCCTGTCCCTCCAGACCCTTATCCAAGTCCCTCTGCAGCTCTCTTGGAGCCCCTTTAGGCACTGGAAGGGACTCTAAAGTCTCCCTGGAGCCTTCCCTTCTGCAGGCTGGACACCCCCAGCCTGGCTGTTAGCTGGAGAGCTGCTCCTCTCCATCCTGAAGAGCGACACATACTGATCTTCCAGACATGCTGATATGCCTTCAGCATGGTATGCTGAATTACAAAATCTGTACCAACACACACCAAACAGAAGTGGCATCTGAATTCACTCCTGCTGGAAAGCTAGGCAGAAGCTTTTCCACAGACTCAGCTGGGAACATCTGTGGCAATTACACCCTTAACTGACACTAAATCACGGAGCCAGACCCCAAAAGAACTATTCCATCCCTGTCTCAGCCTGGCAGTGGATAATCCAATTCCACCTCTTCAATCCCTTCCTTCCTATCTGTAGGATCTACCTGCAAAAGGTGGTTTGAGATCACAGTTTCTACAGAGATTTCAAACTGCTGAATAGAACTGCTACCAGAACACACACACAAAAAAAAAAAAATCAGCATTTTGGGGTATTTTCCAAAAAAATAAGTATAAAAATATTTTCAGATATTTATTCTATGTTTCATATGTGTCTTCAAAGTTTGTTCAACAGGGAAAAGTGTCTGGACTTAGCTTAGCATATTTACTTGTACATGATTTTGAGGAAGACTTTAAATGTGTTAAAGACATTTCCTCAATCCCTGGGAGTGTTCCAGGCCAGGTCAGATAGGGCTCGGAGCACCCTGGGCTAGTGGAAGGTGTCCCTGCCCATGGCAGGGGGTGGAACTGGATGATCTTTCAGGTCCCTCCAAACCCAGACACCCTGTGACTTGATTATTTCTGTCTCTCAGTGACCAATTTATGCCCAGACATTTTTAGGTACAAAAGAACAACTGACAAATAGCTTAAAAAACATTTACTTCCTATATTTTGTCACTTGTGACACTCAAAAGACTTTTCTTTAACTACCTCAAGCTCCTAAAAGAACGTTTAGCCAAGTTGCATGTTTAGAAATACTCCAAAAAACCTGTAAAAACTCTGATTTCTGCTAACACCTTGTACACACAGAGCTATCATACATAATTTATGTCAGGCTGCAAAGAAAAAAACCCCTTTGTTCTCCTCCCACAAGGGTATTGACAAACAGAGCTGCTCCACAAACCCCAGGGTTGTTACACATCATACCTGTGTTTGCACCATGTGTGGCCTTTGCAGTCTTAAGCTCTTCACAGCTTGAAACACATCCAAGAGCCCTTCAGCCTTCACTCGTTCCAGGATGTTGCTGAGTGCTATGAAGGTCCCTGTCCTCCCTGCACCAGCACTGCAATGAGAACAGGTTTGTGTGAGAGACACAGGGAGAAAAGTGGCAGTGGAGAAAAAATAGGGACATAGAACAGTCAAAGGGTACTGTGAGGCTGTGATTTCTGCTTCTGCATGGGGGACAGATTGAAAAGCATTGATAGTGTTGTTATTATTAGCATCACTCCAAAGCACTTTGATGGAAAATGTCCAATCCAACTGATTTTAATGACTGAGCATCACAGAACGGATTGGGTTGGAAAGACCTTAAAGCTCATCTCATTCCAACCCCTGCCATGGGCAGGGACACATTCCACTTGCCCATCCAACCTGGCCTGGAACACTCCCAGGGATGGAGCAGCCACAGTTTCTCTGCCCAACCTGTGCCAGAGCCTCAGCACCTCACAGGGAACAATTCCTTCCATTATCTCATTTAAATCTCTCCTCTTTCAGTTTAAACCCATTCCCCCTGTGCCATCCCTATGTGCCTGTGTATAAGATATGCATATCCTTCTGCTCAGCTCACTCTCCTCTCCCCTGAAAATATGCTCTTAGCAAATCCTTAAAGCCCATACAAATTGGGGTATTTTAATTAATGTCAGAATTTTCACTCTGGCTGCACTGGAAATGCAGAAGAAAATACTTGTTGCCTCCTGGGGACACAGCACTACTCGTTGCATACAATCACCGTGGAGTGGGGTACAAATAGAACCCTAGGGAAAACTGCAAAAACTCCTTCCAAAGCAGGAGGAGAAATGCTTAGCCGTGAATATGAATTGGTACAAGGTTACATCCCAAAAAAATCCAACAAATCCAAGTCCTGGGTCAAACTCCCATGACTTCTTTGCTGTGTTGTTGACTGCACAGAGCCAAACACTAACCAGGGACTGAGACAGCACCTTGGAGACTCAAATCAGAGCAAAACCAAAGGCAGGGTGAGCTGCTGAGTCTTTCTCAGCACTGAGATCACACACAGGTAGGAAAATACCACAGTTCATATACAGGTGGGTTTAGATAGAAAATTACTGAGATACATTGACCTCCATGGATTGCTGGAAGGTGACCAGTGCCCCAGTAAAACCAGTTTATCCTGCCCAACATGCCCAAGAGGGAAAGATTTCAAAGCTCAGGATTTAGACTGAAATAAATAAGCATTTTCAGGGTGATCAGAGACAGAACAAGATTTGCTGTGGTGGTTTTAGGGCTCTGAAACCCTCCTGACCCTGTGAGCTTGACCAGGAACAGAAAGAGCATTATTGATTTATACAATTGAAACTATTTTAAAAGCAAGGGATGATTTCTGAGTGAGGAAAAGGCAGAATAGTAGTTTTCCTGCTATTTTAATTAGATCAGCAGATGTAATGTAGAAAAAGACAAATGCAAAGACTGATCAAAACCCACTGTGAAAATCACCATTTGAAAAAGGGAGGAAAAGCACAAGGTATATCTTTTTAAAAAAAAAGAAAGCAAATAAAGGAATAGATAATAAAAATAGCAATAAAAATGTGCAGTTAAAAAAAAACAAACCCAAAAGGTGAAGAAAACCTGACACAGGACAAACATATACCAGTTACCACGTCCCAAATCGCCCCTGAGCTCTCAGCATAAATGTCAATACTGTTTCCTCTGCTCTCAAGGACAGGAGCACATTTTAGATTAAGAATGTATTTTATTCTCCTGAGAGTTTGTCAAAATCCAGCAGGATTTTACCCTGCCAGAACATTTGAGCCCTAAAGAGATATCACACACCACCACAGTAACTCCACAGCTTTGCTTTGCCCATCCCAGCCTCAGGTGCAAAGCACAACCCCCAAGGGAACACAGCCAAGAGTGACTCACCTGCAGTGCACAGTGATGGGGTGATTCCCTGTCTGCTGCTGCTGCTTCTGCACAGCTGCAATCAGGTCGATCATGCCTTTT
>NW_008674987.1:8563-35466 GCF_000695815.1 Acanthisitta chloris
CAGCCTGCTCTGCTTCTCCTGGTTCCCCTGCGGGTGAGACCAGCACACTGAGCCACTTGCTGCTGCACAGTGGGAAACACTTCTTGCCTTAAACATCGCAAGGGTGAAGGGCCTTGAGGGGAAGCCATATGAGGATGGGCTGAGGGCAGCTGGTCTGCTCAGTTTGGAGGAGACTGAGGGGAGACCTCATCAATGCGTACAACTTCCTCACACGGGCAGTGCAGGGGCAGCTCTGAGCTCTGCTCTCTGGGACCAGTTGTGTCAGGAGATGGTTAGGTTGGATATTAAGCAAAGGTTCTTCTCCCAGAGGTGTTTGGGCACTGAGCAGCTCCCCAGGGCAGTGGGCACAGCCCCAAGGCTGACAGAGCTCCAGGAGTGTTTGGACAACACTCTCAGGCACAGGGTGGATTCTTGGGGTGTCTGTGCAGGGTGAAGAGTTGGACTGATGATCCTTGTGGGTCCCTTCCAGCTCAGGATATTCTGTGATAATTGTGGCACTGCTATAGTAGAGGTTCCTATTTCCAACTCTGTCCATTATATATATATTATAGTTGGACTTAATGATCTTAGAGGTCTTTCCCAACCCTAATGATTCCATATTGGTCATACAGACCTGACAGGTCTATTTTTTAATCCCCCATCTAAATCCCCCAGGCTTAAATTAGATACTGGTAAGGAATTCTTGGCTGTGAGGGTGGTGAGACACAGGCACAGGTTGCCCAGAGCAGCTGTGGCTGCTCCATCCCTGGGAGTGTTCCAGGCCAGGGTGGATGTGGCTTGAAGCAACCTGGGCTAGTGGGAGGTGTCTCTGCCTGGGGCAGGGGTGGAATGAGATGAGCTTTAAGATCCTTCCAACCCAAACCAGTCTGGGATTCTATGAAAAATCTTGGATCACATTTTGTTTTATAGATATGTAGGAAAAGAGGTAAAATATAACAGCAACAACAAAACAATCAAAAAAACCAAACCAACCCCAAACCCACTTTGCTCCAAAGGCTTGTTTTACTGACCACAATTTTCAGGGACTTGAAGTCAAAATGGATCATATAAACTCTCTCTTAATGTCAAATGTTTAGGTTTGGATAAATTAAGGTTTACATAAAAGTCCAGAATTTAAGCTACATAATCATATACGTAAATGGCTTCAAACGGGAATAAAAAAAAAATACTCATGGAATTTTGCAAGATTACCTGATTGTATGTGACTAGGAAGTCCCTGACACTGATGGCATCTAACAGGCTGTCACTCTTGATTTCCACCGTGATGTCTCCGTGAGTCACAGAGCCCTCCGATGGCCAGTACTGGCAGCACTTCTCCTGCAAAATCCAGGGAATTGCCAACATTCCTCCACCTTTTTCCCACTTACCTACATTGACATCAATCTCTGACACAGGACGTGACATCCAGCACAAGGAATGTGTTCTAAACACGTTGCATTGCAAGCACAAACAACTAAGAATACTGAGAACTACGAAATACTAATATCAAGAATAACTAAGTAAACACTTCTTATTGCAAACACTAATGGCTAAGAATACTAACAGTAAGAATAGCTAAGAACTAAATAATAAAACACTTCTATAATATAAAGCATAAAGATGAAAAGGGCTCAGGAGGCACAGATGGCAAATATTGCCTTAAAACAAACTAGAATAATATATATAACTCCTGAAATATTGTTTAAAAGCCTCTCAAACCCAAGGGAAAAAGCATTTGACAGCACTAAAACACTCTGGTTGCAGTGCTGACCCCTCAGTCTTTAATCTGCAGCACACAGGACACTCAGCATTACTGAGTGATGGATGAGGAGAGGCTCAGAATGAGCCAGTGGAGCTCAGACTGGCACAGCCAGGAGGAAAGTTTATACAAAAGCTTTGTCCAGCTTGATCCCAAATCCTAAAGCACTTGTTCATGACAATTATCTGTTAACATGAACTGGAAGCTTTCAAAAAACCATAAAATTGGCCGTTTTGGTGGGTCTTCTGACAATTCAAGCAAAAGCAGCAGCACTGACCCACACCAAATAGTGAGGCAACTCCTCATTTTAGGAAAGGCAAAGAGAAACCTCCTATTGCTGGAATTTTTAGGCAGCAAAGACTTTATTGAATATTAACACTTGTAATTTGTAGGAGTGAAGAGGATCTGCTGTGGTGTGGAGGCGGCAGCTGTGGGACACCTACCTGCTCCCTCTCCTGAACCTCAGTGAGCATCACGATGGTGTGGCACTTCCACTCCCAAACCATCCTCCAGAAATCCTCCACCGTGTGTGGAAGTGGCCCCTGCGTGGCAATGAAGTAATCCTTCTGCCGATAGCCCTGCGGGAGAGAGCAGCAGCACATGGGGCATTAACAGGAGTATTACCAGGGAGAAGATCTGCCTCTCTACTCAGCCCTCGTGAGGCACAACTGGAGTGTTGTGTCCAGTTCTGGGATACTGAGGACCAGAGGGACATGGAGCTCCTGGACCAGGTCCAGAGTGTTGTGTCCAGTTCTGGGCTCCTCAGGACCAGAGGGACATGGAGCTCCTGGAGCAGGTCCAGTGGAGGATGACAAAGATGCTGAAGGGACTGGAGCACCTCAGTGATTAGAAAAGGCTGAGGGAGTTAGGGCTGTTCAGCCTTGAGAAGAGATGACTGAGAGGGACCACATTAATGTATTCAAGTCCATGAACAGAAGGTGCCAAGACAATGGATCAGGCTCTGCTCAGTGGTGGAAATCAATAAAATAAGAGGCAATGAGCAAAAATTGATGGTCTTAGAAGCCTTTTCCAACCTAAATGATTCTGTGATTCTAAGATATTCCCCCAATATCAGAATTTTGAGCTGTATTTTATGACTTTTTACAGCCATGGCTGCAGGGATGAAATTCTGCAGGACCAGGTAACTGAAAGGATTTCACAATGAGGTTAGAACAGCAGCAGCTCTTAGGCTTTTCCATAGAACCAACTTTTACCTCCATTTTTGAGCTCCAGTTCTATTTCCACACAGGTGTGATCTTCACACAACCCTCTGTCACTAGTGGGGTTTTAATGCTTAAGGATCTGTTGAATTCCCATAGTTAAATCAAACCAAGCCACGGTGGAAGGTGCTGCCCAGGTTCCAACAGGAAAATGGGAAGAAAGCTTGGAATTCTATACAGTTATTCATAACCCAGGTCTGCTCAGGTAATCTCTGGCTCCCAAACACTGTGACAACCTTTCCCTGTGCTGAACACTGACTTTTTACATTCTCAGAAAAGCAAATCTGTTTATTTGCTCTGCAAACCTAAACCAGCTAATGGAAGAGTTCTTAGCTCTGTAGCTAATTTGCTTCACTTTCTGTTTGTCACAATTTAGTATAAGCCTTAGGTTATAAATCTAACAACAAGGAGAATGTTTAAATCACACCACATTTCAACTGAAATTGAAAACACCAGATAAGAAATGTACTTGGAAACTCCTACAAGACAAACCCAACCAAACAAGCTAATCTTCTTCATAAGCCAAGTCCATTGTGCCTCTGAAATAACTAAACAGCAAAATCCCTGATTGGAACTTTAAAGAGATGAAAATGTTGTGTACTCACATCTATGAAGGAAGCATTGATGTAGTCTGTGTACTCTTGTCCTCTCTTCATGGACAGGATCACTCTGTTAAAGTCATCTGGAAAAAGAAAAATCTGGTTACATTTTGCCAACTGAAAGAACAAAACCACAAAATCTTTTCTCTGAGAGCCAAGTGGGTCTGAAACTTTCATTTTCAGGTGCAGAAAAAGTGCTGCTCTGGATGATGCAAGCAATCACACAGAGAATAGGTTGGTTTAAAGGTGAAACCACTGAAGTATTTAATGCAGCCCTGAAAAAGAGCTGATTGTAATAGATTTTAATCTGACTGCCATCGATTTTACAGTGATGGAGCAAAAGCCAATTCATTAAATGATGTGCTGATGGTTTATAAAGGTAATACACTTTAGAAGGAGAGGGTAGTGCTGTTCATATCAGGAAGCTCTCCAGAAGCTTTGAGGCAGACAAACCTGCAGAGGGGACAACAAAACTCAGGGGATGGCTGAGAGAAACACCCCAAAAATGAAGCAAACCCAAACCTCACCACTCTGGGCAGTTCAACAGGTGTTGAAAGCACTTGAGTTTTACAGGCAGAGAAGTTAGCGCTTTTCCTCATTAAGAAATATACAGTAATTATGTGCAGAATTCCAGTTTCCAGATCCAGGCAGGATCTCTACAGAGTGTGTACTCAGCTAATTGGGTATTTCCAGCCCTTGCATACAAAGTATTGGCCTCTTACATGGGATAATCTGGATGACTCTTGCTTTCTTCATGTTTGCTGGGAGGTTGCCAGTTCTCATGTTCTCTTTCATGATCCGAACGTTTGTTAACTTCTGCAAGGGAACACACAAAGGAGGATGAGAACTCGCTGGGACAGAAGTGAGGTTCACTCACCAGATCCTCTCAGGCTGTTCCTAAGTGCTTTTGTCAGGTACAGAACAGTGACACAAAGGGAGAGTGACTTGCCACAAAAGTCCCTTCATTGACTATAAAAATGAATTAAGGATAATAGTCACAGAAACATGGAATGGTTTGAGTTGGAAGGACCTTAAAGATCAGCGCATCCCCCCCCCTGCCATGGGCAAGGGACACCTCCCACCAGCCCAGGTTGCTCCAAGCCCCATCCAACCTGGCCTGGAACACTCCCAGGGATGGAGCAGCCACAGATTCTCTGGGCAATCTGTGCCAGTGCCTCAGCACCTCACAGGGAGCAATTCCTTCCCAATATCCCATCTGTCCCTGCCCTCTGTCAATGTGAAGCCATTCCCTGTGTCCTGTTCCTCCATCCCTTGTCCCAAGTCCCTCTGCAGCTCTCTTGGAGCCCCTTTAGGTACTGGAATGGGCTCTGAAGTCTCCCCAGTGCCTTCTCCTCCCCAGGCTGAACACCCCCAGTTCTCCCAGCCTGGCTCCATAGATATATCTGCCCATATTAAAGTCCCTCTCCCTCCTTTTTACTATCTTTTCCCAGTTTCCAATTCCTGATTAAATTAACCCTTTAAAGCAAGGTGAGAGCTCAGTTAGCATCTAGATATCATTTGAAACTTTAGACCTATATGGAGAATAAATATTTTAGCATAGCCGAAGTCATATAAAAGTTGTGTTTCCTCGGGACACTAAAATCTCTTTTAGCAATGACCACACACATTGCGGCTGTTTTCTGCAGTTTGGGGTTTCTCCACTAAACAGAAGAGCTTTTTCCTTTGAATTGTCTTTCCAGACACTCTGGACATGTAAATTCCCTGCGATTCTCCCAGGTCAGTCACCACCGAGTTAACAACCCCACTGAGATGCAAATTAGGCACACGTAATCCGGTTTCCTCTTCCAGCATTATCTGATCTGGCATCTAGCAGCAGAGCCAGAGAATCACTCCACTTTTCCTTCACAAACAAACACAAAGCCTATAGGAAAGGGCCTGGACAACACACAGAGCTCTGAATGAGCATTTACACAACAGGATGTTCCCAAGGCTCCATTCACCCTCTCCAGAGGATCCATTCAGAGCAACCCCAAAATACAACTTCTTCCCTTTGCTGGACCTTTTAAAGTTACACTTTTAGCTTTTGGGGTTAAGTCTTAGCAATCTATGGCAAAGGATTTCCATACTTACTTTAAATTCTTCTTCTAGCCCTATTTTGACCAGGTTTGGTGCTGCGTTGTGGGATGTTTGTAGGTGTTTTTCCAAGGAAGACACATCGAGCTCTGTGTCACCGTAGAGGTAGTATTCAAGTAAGGCTTGATAGATGAAGGAGTATTGCATCTGCAAGCAACAGACACAGGTGGGAATACAGTGAGGAAGTGAAACTAGGAATTCTGGGACTTAGCTGTCTCATTTAGAGTCATAGAATGGTTTGGGTTGCAAGAGACCTTAAAGATCATCTTGTTCCACCCCCTGCCGTGGGCAGGGACACCTCCCACCAGAGCAGGTTGCTCAAGGCTCATCCAACCTGGCCTGGAACACTCCCAGTGATGGAGCAGCCACAGCTTCTCTGGGCAACCTGTGTCAGTGCCTCAGCACCTCACAGGGAGCAATTTCTTCTCCCAGCCTAGTCTTATCCAGGTTTGCACCAGCATAGGCCACACTGGGATGCATATCAGAGTGGAAAGACGGGAGCACATTCTTTTTAGACCATGAAAAGTTGTAATTTCAGCCAACTAAAGTCCACTCACGTCAGTCTGAACCATCTGTGGTCGCTGGTTGCGAATCCTGGACACGAAGTCGAAGACATCAACCTTCTGCTCTGCGTGCATCATGTCTATGATGGCATCGATGACGATGAAGGTGCCTGTGCGACCAACCCCAGCACTGGGCAAGGGAACAGAACACACAGAAACCTCCATGGAATTACCAGGTCTGCAGAATTGCTACAGCAATCACACACGTAGGACTTGTGCTCAGACTGGGCTGAAACAGTCACTGGGAAATGTAAAATACCATGGAATCATGGAATGGTTAGGGTTGGAAAATGCCTTTGAGATCATCAAGTCTAACTGTTGTCCCAGCACTGTCAAGGTCACCACTAACCATGTCCCCAAGTGTCAAATCTACATGGCACCCTGCAGGACTGGTGACTCCAGCACTGCCCTGGGCAGCTGTGCCAGGGATGGACAGCCCTTTCCATGAGAAAGTTTTCCCTAATATCTAATCTAACTCCCCAGTTTCTCATTTGAACATATAATACTAATATCTATTATATATCCTCTCTATATAATTCCATAATAATTCAGTCTAAAATGAAATTTTAATCTGTTTTAACTCGAGTTCCATCTCCAAATGCTTTTCCTTCCTCTATCCCTCAGAGCCACGAGAGGGAGTGCGATCCTTAGAAAAGCCTCACCTCCAGCAGCTCTCAGCTCTTCCTTCCAGAGGAAAAGGGCATGGCATCCTGTGCTAGGCATTTACAGCTCTCCCCAGCTCTTCCAGCTTACTGAGCTGGATCGGCCACAAACACCTCCAGGACCGGGACGAAAACTCTCTCCATATCCCAATCTGCTCAAAGCAGCTCTCAGCCAGGAAACATTAGGCTTTAAATAAAGCCAGAAAAAAATTCGGGTGTCCTTAATAACTTAGTTCATACATCCACACACACTTTTAACAGCAGTGAGCCCAAAGCCATTTATTCCAGAGGTCTGGAGGGACACTGGAGATGAGCCACATGGAGAACCACAGAGCTTCACCAAACTGCATCACAGTGAACAATTCCACTGTAACCTTCTGCCTCCAAATCCATTTGGGTTTAATCACTCATTTGGCAGATTCCCCTTTCCTCATAGCCACATTGCACTCCAGTGCTCCCACCCACTGGTCTCCTTGGCCCCTCTGTGGCCACTGACCAGGGGCCACCACAGCTTCCTCCCCGAGGCTCCCTGACCCTTCGCTTCCTTTCATTCACATCTGACTTCTGCCACCACAGAGCCCCCTCACATCCTACTGTCTCAACTCTCACAGTTTAGGCAGGTTTTCCTCTTCCTGACACAACCTGGAAGTCACCTTGGAGCACAGGTCACCCATTACCACTTCACACTTGTCCTTCACTGCTCAGTCCTGGGAGGTTTGACCCACTGAACCCCACATCCCTCACTTCCCTTCCCTTTACAGCCACAATCCTTTTTTACACATCCTTGATCGCTCCCCAAGATTCCCTTACTTCAGCTCAGCACTGAATTCCAATAGTGCTCCATCCTGAACTCCATCCTGCAAAAGCTGCTGATTTCACCAACCTTGACATCTGCCTTGGATATTCCCTGATTATCTCCATCCTTAACTTACTCTGGGGCATCCTTTGCTCAGCTATTCCTTAATGGACCTCTGCTCACTCCTAAAATGCATTTCTCTCCATCCTTAATCTACTCCCTTGCTCAGCTATTCCTCAGTGGACCTCTCTGCTCACTCCTAAAATATAGTTCTGAAAGCTTCTAGACTAAAGGAATTGGCAGAAAATCCTGCTCACTCTCTCCCACAATCAAAGACTTGCCAGAAAATCCTGCTCCCCCCAACCCTTACCTGCTCCTCTTTCCTTCCCAGTGCTAAATTAGTCTTTTATTAACTTCCAAAGATTCCAAAGGAGCTGTTTGGCTCATGATGGTTGGGTAATATTATGCTACAAGCTCACTAAAACTGGCTGGTTACTCACTACAGATGAGCTTCCCTTTCCTTTTCCCAACAATTCAGTGGTGTCACATCCTGAACTCAACGGAAATGAAGTGTCACCTCTCTCCTCCTCTAGTTCTGACCCAGGCTGAGACACAGCCCGAGCCCCAGGCTGTGTGGCAATGTGTTCTGTAGTGCTATACAGCACATGCCTTAAATTGCAGCACTTACGTGCCTTGAATGAAATCTTTATTCCCAACTTTTCAGGCATTTCATGGCTAATCTACATAGCAAACTGCACTTTTCCTGTGGGAGAAGTGGAGGATGAATTCCCAGAGGAGCATTTAGTGGCAAAGGTCATATATTCGTGTTATGAGTCTGTTTGGCTAACAAAGAACATCTTTATACCCAACAATAGATATCAGTCAGGAATTAAAAAACACACCAACCCAACCAACCACTTCTGTTTGAGTATTGAAGTGACAGCAATGACAGACCTTTTTGGGCTCTAAAAAGCTCAGCATTATTGCTTGAGGAGCTCATACATACCTGCAGTGAACCACAATTGGGCCAGCATGGGCAGGATTCAATGTTTTGACCTTCTTGAGGAATTTCAGCATGCCAATAGGTGTGAAAGGCACCCCAAAGTCAGGCCAGCTAGTGAAGTGAAGCTGTGTGACGAGTCTTGGGGCTTTGCAACCATCATGAAGCTGCAAGAACACGCAGACTCAGAGTTGGACATCTCATTTTGCATGCAAAGGTTTACAAACAAACTGCTGTGGTTGTTTATGACTTTAATTCCTGCAACACTCAGAGCCTGACTTGGGGATTAGAAGTTTAGTGTATCGAAAATACAAGTACAGGGTAAAATTCCCATTCTTTTTCACTTATAAAACCCTTACAACACTTTTTTTTCAGCAGCCACAGATGAAACTCACAAAATTCAGTCTAAATATTCAGCCTGTGAGATGCCAAACAGCAGCTTGGGCCAAATCACATGGGGAAAATGAAAAAAAAGGCTGAACAGCTAATGCCCAACTGCTGCCAGGCTGATAATCTGACCTAGAATTAAGAGAGGCCACCAGAGAAGCAGTGTCAGCATCACCTCACCTGCATTCACTAACCACAACCTATCCCCAAGGTGAGAAAGTACATCTCTCTCACAAGCTTTGTGCCAGGTCAAGGCCATTGCTTTCAAGCTGGAGAGAACAGATTTGTGATGGTGCCTTGTGTCCATCCATGGCCAACCAAACCCTACAAACACATGCTCACAGAAGAGATCAACACCTGGAAGGCAAATAGGTCCATTCCAGCCCTTCAGGTTATCCACAGCACACACATCTTGATGCTGTTCCTTCCTTCCCATCCTGCTTTCTGAGCACAGTTTCAATGAGCACTTTCTGAGCAATCACTACTCACACCCAACTGATCTCCATAGTAAATCAAGCTGCTTCACAGTTCAGAATCTGTAACTAATGCTGAATGAATCACATGTATTTTCACAGAATCAGAAATGCTGAAAAAGACCGTCAAAGATCATCCAGTCCAATCATCAATCCAACACCATAATCACCCCCAAGAGGGCTTTTAGGGGTTCTGAGCTCTCCAGGGAGTTGTACACAGCTACACATGGTTTGTCACCTCTCACCAGCCCATATGGTCTCCAGTCTTCAATGGGAATTGGACAGTCATTGCACTACAAACACAGCAGCTCTCCCTAAACTAATCCCTAGTGAGGCAACACAGTGCAGACAAGAGCAGAGCCATCCCTACCCACCTCTCTTGGGATCTAAAGCTTTAACTCCTGCCAGAGACTATGGATACAACAGAAATACAGCTGCAATCAGAGAACCACAGACTGTTAACGGGTTGGAATGGAGCTTAGAGATCACCCAGTCCCAACACTCTGCCCTGGGCAGGGACACCTCCCACCAGAGCAGGTTGCTCAAGGCTCATCCAACCTGGCTGTGAACACTGCCAGGGTTGGGGCAGCCACAGCCTCCCTGGGCAACCTGGGCCAGTGTCTCACCACCCTCACAGGGAAAAGCTTCTTCCTAATATCTAATCTAAATTTCCCTCTTTCAATTTCTCCCCATTCCTCCTGCAGTTCCTAACCAAGAGTCCCTCTCCAAATGCACCACACCTTTCTTCATTTGCAAACCTGCTTAATTAACTCCCTGATTATGTTATAACATTGTAAGAACTTTCTCTAAAGCCCAGAGGAAGCCCCAGCAGGAGCTTGGCTGTTCCTTACCGACTGCACGCAGAACTTGCGGATGGTGTAGTCCACCAGCACAATGCAATCCTCCACTGACACACGGATGTTGCCATAAGTCCAACAGCCTTGGTCAGGCCAGTACTGGTAACACTTTTCCTGTACAAACACACAGAGAGTGAGATTTATAACACTGAGATTGCCTTCACAGGATCAGGGTTGGAGGAGACCTCTAAGACCATCAAGTCCAACCACTAACCTGTCAGTGCTGTGACCCCTAAACCCTAACAAACCCAGATCCTCCAGCACCAGATCCAGACACCTCTTAAACACCCCCAGGGATGGTGACTCCACCACCGCCCTGGGCAATATCCCAGTGCCTCAACACCCTCACAGGGAAAACATTTCTCCTCACATCCAATCTGACTCTGCCCTGGCTCAGCTCAAGGCAATCCTCTCCCTGCAGCCATGGCAGGAGAGAGGCCATCAAGTGCTGTCTCATAGTGGTCTCATCATTCATTGTTGGCCACTCATAAAACAAAGAAGTGAGGTGAAAAACACCTAGATATGGATATCAGTACCCAGAGCTTCTCATGTGGGACACTGCAGCTTTAACACCTTGCTGGTACTAGTGGTGCTCAAATTTATGCAGAGAAAGTGAGAACAGCTTTGAGGCTGTTTTTGAACCTAGCTAGACCTACACAGCTTTTGTTTCAGTTTGGTTGGTTTGTTAGGGGTGTCAAACTGTGAGGTCTGTGATGTCTTCACTCTATTTTCAAGCTGTAGGTGAAGCCAGTGAGAAATGCAACTCAGTTCTCATCTTAGAGAATCACAGAACGGTTTGGGTTGGAAGGGTCTGTAAAGACTATCTGGTTTCACCTCTGCCATGGGCAGAGACACCTCCCACTAGCCCAGGCTGCTCCAAGCCCCATCCAACCTGGCCTGGAACACACCCAGGGATGGAACAGCCACAGCTTCTCTGGGCAGCCACTTGGAATCATCAGGAACATCCAGACTGAGCAGCTCTGGCTTCTCACACTAGGAATGGGCCCTCATGGATTGCCTTTGCTGTCTGAGCTTCATCAAACAGCAGGAAAATAAAGCAGAAGCAGCACCATGAACAGGCAGCCAATAAGTGTCCATCCCATAACAGAGGAGGAATGGGGAAACAGGAAGCAACAGCACCACAAAGAAACAGCTTTGGGGTCTAAGTGTCCTATGCATGTGCCAGAAAGAATTTTGAAACCTAATACTCAGGAAAACTAATACAGTTTTCATCCTCATTCCTAACCAAACCCAGCCACGAGTATGACCTTCCAAAGACACAAGAGTTTTCCTCTGGATAATTCCCTTTGATACAATTAGCTGTCAGAACATTCTCCCTTGAGAACAACTGATATAAATTCCTCTTTCAGAAATGACAAGTACATTTTTGAGCAGAAACTCAGCTGTGCTGACAGGTACAGGGGGAGGAAGTGGTCAGAAGTGTGACTGGCCAGTCACTGAGTAGCCACAGCTGCTCTTGGAGCACATAGGGACACCTCAGAGCAAACTCAAAGCTCTTTACCTCTTTCCTTTCCTTCAGGTTGGTTAACATGACAATAATGGCTGATTTCTGCTCCCAAATCATCCTCCAGAAGTCATTGACTGTTTCTTGCTTGGGCCCTGCAGACAGAACACAACTCTGCTCAGGAGAGGGATGGAGACCAGCAGATCAAAGCACACACCAACACCCCTGGGCACCCACCCAGCCCTGTCTGTGTTCCCTACAGCCTGCACAGCCTTGGAATATAGCACATAGATCTTAAAATCCCCATATTTTCTTTTACACAGTGATATGCAGCCAAAGCTACTCTTCCAGCAGGTATCTCCTCCCTTGCAATGCTGTTCATAGAGACACAGAATTTTAGGGGCTGGAAGAACCTTAAAGATCACTCCATTCCACCCCCTGCCATGGGCAGGGACACCTCCCACCAGCCCAGGCTGCTCCAAGCCCCATCCAACCTGGCCTGGAACACTCCAGGGATGGAGCAGCCATAGCTTCTCTGGGCACCCTGTGCCAGTGTCTCAGCACCTCACAGGGAAGGATTCCTTCCCAGTATCCCATCTAAATCTCCTCTTTCACCTTAAAGCCATTCCCCCTTGTCCTGTCATTCCATTCCTTGTCCAAAGTCCCTTTGCAGCTCTCTCGGATCCTCTTCAGGCACTGCAAGTTGCCCTAAGTATTAATTCCAAAACAATATTTAATGAAACAGACTATGGCAGGAGCATCATTTGGGATTCCCTCTTTGCAGCTCTTCCCCATGCCAAGGTTCACATCACCTGTCAGCACAACAAACCCTCGTGCGAGAGCTGCTCACTGTGCTGTGCAGGACAGGGGAAGCTACTGCTTTGTGCCTGGGCTTGTGGTGACAAACATACCCACAGTTGTGACTAAATATAGCACAACAATTCCTGTGGAAGTGCTAACTTGTGTAGCAGGATCACTTAAGAATGTGTTACCAGGAGACATCAGTTTGGGAGAGAAGCAAAGTGGGGTGGGAGAGGGAAGGTGAGGCTCTGCTCAGAGCAGATCCACAGGTCTAAAGCTAGTTGGTCACCTCTCACACACTAATTTCACTTCACCTGACACCTCTAAAACCACCTCACATTTGATCACTGGCTGCAGCTGAAAATAACCTTTAAGACACATCTAAAATTAACTCCATTCAGCCCTAAGATGTAGAGGAGAAACGAGAATAAGTTACCTTGTGCTGCTATAAATTTATTCTTGTCTTTATAGCCCTATGGAAAGAAACATCACAGCAATTACCAGATGAACCCCCAACAGGTGCTAGCAGAGAAATACTTCTTTAACTCTCCAAGTTTGCCCAAGTGTGGGCAAATGTCAACTTACATCTATATATGAGGCATTAATGTAGTCTGAAGGTGGAACACCATCAATCTGGGTCAAGATCACTCTGGAATGATCATCTGAACAACAACACATTACAAGCACATTAATCAAGTTGAACCATGTTATTTCCTTGCATGCAAGAGGCCTGAGAAGCACAGAGTTTCCAAACTGGTGCTAGAGATATGCCACAACCAGACAGGTTGGGCATACACAACACATGAAGAGCATTTCTGACCAGTGAAATTGCTATTACTTGTCTGTTTTCAGCCAACTAACACTACCTCCAGCCTGCTCAGTGCCAGAGTTAAGTTATTTCAGAGAAAAGGGGATGACTTACATGGAAGGATGTTGGGATATCTGTTTTTCTCCCTGTTTTCTTCCTTATTTGCCATCTCAAACGTTCCCTGCACATATCCAGGTGTTAAGGACTGGAAGAGAAAAGGTATAAAGTCAATGTGTTAGAAAATAACTAAGTCTTGACTGCACAGAGAATCATAAGGAGTTGGAATGGAGCTTAGAGATGATCCAGCCCCAACCCTCTGCCCTGGGCAGGGACACCTCCCACCAGAGCAGGTTGCTCAAGGCTCATCCAACCTGGCTGTGAACACTGCCAGGGTTGGGGCAGCCACAGCCTCCCTGGGCAACCTGGGCCAATGCCTCAGCACACAGAGTAGGAAAAATATGCATTTCCACATATTTCCTTGACTCCAACACAACAGAACATATTTCAACAATTTTGCTCCCAAGAACCTTCATTACTCTCTCACAGGAAACTTCCTCCTGGCAGATTTCACTACAGAAAACAAGTTCAGCAGTTTGGAAGAAAGAAGTGACTCTTTTTTTTTTTTTTTTTAACAGAAGAGATCACAGTTATTTAGCAAAGCGTTAAGCTCTGAGGTGCTGCCTGAGCTGCCATCTGCTGTGGTGACTCACGGCGCCGTGACCCAGGCATGACGGCACTGCTCCTCCAGCTCTGCTCCCACAGCAACTACACTTGGCCAATTAGAGAAACAGTCTGGCTGGTAATAGCTCCCTGCTAAGGGTCGTGAAATAGCAAACATCTGGCTGAGGTTCACAGGTGAGGGCAGGAAGGAGAGAGAGAAAATAAGTCCTAATTCTTTTATGGTGTTGAACTCTGCAAGTCACCAGCAAGAGCTAAGACTGAAGATGAATTTACTGGAGGCTAAAAAAACCAAACAGCCTTGGAGATCAATCAAATGGAAGGAAGAAATGGAGAGGAAGGAGGTGAATATGAAAACAAGGAAGTGACTGAGTGGAGCTCCTCTATGGCAGAAGCTGCTGAGATGCTTCCACTGCAAATGGACCAAAGCACAACTGAATTTCATAGATTCATAGTATCTTACGGGGTTGGAATGGAGCTTAGAGATGATCCAGCCCCAACCCCTGCCCCGGGCAGGGACACCTCCCACCAGAACAGGTTGCTCAAGGCTCATCCAACCTGGCTGTGAACACTGCCAGGGTTGGGGCAGCCACAGCCTCCATGGGCAACCTGGGACAGTGTCTCATCACCCTCACAGGGAAAACATTTGCCTAAGATCTAATCCAGATTTCTCTCTTGCAGTTTATCCCCATTCCTCCTTGTTCTGTCACTGCAGCTCCTAACACAGAGTCCCTCTGCAGCTTCCCTGGAGCCTCTTCAGCTCCTGCAGGTTGCTCTGAGGTCTCCACACAACCTTCTCTTCTCCAGGCTGAACAGCCCCAACTTCCTCAGTCTCATTAAGTTTCGTTTACTGAGCTCTTAACACCTCAGTGTCAGCATGTTGGATGCCACCAAGGTGAAATTCAAGTGGTTGGAAATGCACAACCACCTTCTCCCACCCTTCTTCCTCCTACTGCCCAGTTTGAGTCACACAGGGCAAGGGAAACTTGTGCTAAGTGATGGTAGAGCAATAACCACCATCCCCCTTGCCTGGCACAGAGCAGGGCTTGGAATTTCCCCTGAGAAGCAGCACTTGTGTCGGCAGGGTGACATAGGATAAGAGGGTGGTGTTGGGAGGACTTCACCACCACCACAGAGGAAACAGCAACGTGCACTTGTGGGTTGGCTTTGTTGGTTTTTTTTGTGTCACTTCAGCTTGTGAATGTGAAAAGAAAGAAGAGAGATTAAGAAAGGGTTGAAAACAGAAGGTGCTTTTAGCAGACTGATGAATTCCTCCTTGGAATGAAGCCCAAGGCTTTTGATCAACCCATTTTGCTGGTTAAAATATATTTATGACCTATAAAACAGAGAAACTTAATTTCTGTAGAAAAAGAAGTAGTGGAAGTTGTTCCTGCCTATGGCAGGGGTTGGAATGAGATGATCTTTATGGTCCCTTGCAATCCAAACCATTCTAGGATGCTATGAATGAATGGAATAAATCTCTTTAAACACTAATTCTTCAAACTTAAAGTCAGGCAACAAATTCCCATTAAACAGTCATAGAAGTTCTGCATCTTCAATACCTGAAGAGTAAAATCTCTGGTAAAATCATCTCCTTTCTGACTCCTGCAGGGCCTTGGCATCACCCCAGGAAGCTCCTAATGCCCCAGAGTATGCTGCACCCCAGTGCAAGGGCCCAGCCCAGTTCCCTCCTCCCACCCTCTGCAGAGGATATGATTCATGGAGGAGGCACCTCACCATGTCCTCCCCATCACCCGCCAGTCACGAGGAGTTGATGAGTCCTGGTGGCACTGGGTCATCTGCTGCCACCACACTCTGATCTGTCCCCACTTCATAGGAACCCTAAAGTCCTCCTGAAGCTTCTGAGGAGCTCAGTCCACCCCAGCATCAGCACATCTCCTTTTTTTATCACTGAATGAGCCACAGCAATGTCTTAACCAAGTCAAAGTTCACATTTCAAGAGCAAATTCTTACAGGAACCTTGCCAGTAATTCATCTGAAAACCAAAGCAATAAACCATCCAGTTCAGACTTCTGACATCCAGCTCATCTTCCATGAGGGATGATAAACAGAGGTAGAGGCTTTACAGAAAGGAATAGGGTTTTGTCAATTGGCTTTCTTCTTTTTTCCTGGGAAGAAAGAACACACACTTCCTCCTGCCCTGAACACACTCTTCCTCCTGCGCTGTGCTCACAAGGGAATCATCTAACAAAAGCTTAAGCAACTGAGAGTAGAAGAAAAAACCCACATCAAGCATCAAGACTTCATGTACCACCACTCTCATCCCTGCTCAGATATGGGGAGCAGACCTTGGGATTTTTGTGTGCAGACAATCTCACACACTCACAGAACAGAGCAGAAAATGATCTAAGCAAACCAGGGTTTAAAATTAAATGAGACGGTTTGTTTCACTCAGAGCCACAGAACAAATTCATCAGGAGAGTCAAAATTCCCCAGCACACACCTTGTCAAGTTGGTTGTCACATTCGTTTTGTGGAGTTTGATAACTATCTCCCCAGTGCTCCCTCTCTGATAAGGGAAAATGGTGTGTTTTAAATATATCAGGCAACAAATTGCAGATATAAATATGTTCCCAATTAAGAAGATAACTGAGCAGCTTGTCTAATCAACACGTGCTTTGGCTTTCACACAGCCATGCCTGACATTTAAGCTCCTGCTCTGTGCTGCTTGGAAGGGAAGTGAAAAGAATCATGGAATAAATCATAGAATGTTAAGGGGTTGGAATGGACCTTAGAGATCACCCAGCCCCAACCCCCTGCCCTGGGCAGGGACACCTCCCACCAGAGCAGGTTGCTCAAGGCTCATCCAACCTGGCTGTGAACACTGCCAGGGTTGGGGCAGCCACAGCCTCCCTGGGCAACCTGGGACAGTGTCTCACCACTTTTCTATGAAAGGACCTGAAAATACAAAAGTCAAATCTCCCTAGGGCAATCTTAAAGGCCACACTGTGTCTTCTCCTCTAAGTACTTCCCATAGAGGTCAAACACTGACTGCCCAAAAAACCTTCCACCAGCATCAAGAAAATCAATGCTAGAGATCCATGTCCCTCTCCTCCAGCTTTCAGGCAAACACTAAATCATAGAATCACCAAGGCTGGAGGAGACCTCTAAGATCATCAAGCCTAACCATTAACCTCTCACTGCTGGAACCCCTAAACCATATCCTCCAGTGTCAGATCCAGACACCTCTGAAACACTTCCAGGGGTGGTGACTCCATCACCTCCCTGGGCAATTCCCTGTCCCAGTGCCTGACCGTAAGACTAAACACCTACTTGAAGTGGTAGCAAGTGTCAAATTGTCCATATAACACCAATTTAGAAACTTCAAGCAGCTAAAATCCAGAGTTTGTCCAGATAAAGAGTCATCACACACAAAGCAGCACATACAACAGTCCATCACACTCAGGAGTGCTGAGGCTCTTGAGACATCACCACCATGCACCAAACACCTCAAAGAATTATTGCAGATATTTGAGGTTCCCCCCAATTTTTGGCCACCCAGGTGTCCACTCCCTGTGTGAGAACTCACATTGAACTCCTCCCGGAAGAGCTTCCCTTCATCTGCTGATCGGATCCGGATCTCCTCCTCCAGATTCTCTACTGGGATAGGGAAATACTTCTTTGGGCCTGAGGGAGACCTGCTGAGCAGCATGACCCGTTGCTGTTCTGTCAGGACAAGGGAAGTATGTGTTAAAGGCATGTCCAGAGCAACACATACCAAGATATTCCCAACTATGAATCAATCTTCATGCTGGAAGATGCCAAAACAAACTCCTTCCCTGAGATTTCAGCTGGTGATAGAGCTGATTTCCAGGGAAGAAAAACCCAAAAGCACAGGCCAAATAGTTGCTTTGAGAATGTAATAAAATCAAGTAGAATCACTACTGGTAAAATGAATGATATGTTTACATCAGATTAAAATGTGACCAAGTTTTACCTAGCAAAGGAGAAAGTTCATTCTGCTGACAGGGGCAGGAATTGTGGGAACAGCCTGCGGCATCTCCCACCCAAGAGGTTTTGTGAGATGATTTCACTTGTGAAGGGGCAATAAGGATAAAAAACTAACTCTACGCTGGCAGCCAAGAAGAACTGCACCAAGAGGAGCTGTTGGTGCTGCTCGTGTGTACAAGCAGCAGCCCAGCAGGAAGCTGCTGGGTTCCTCAGAGGTTTGATTTCCCTCTGACTGCCACCCTGCTCAACCACTCACCAGAGTTCACACACAGTCAAGGGCAACGGGCACAAAAAGCCCAGGTGGAATTTTTATCATCATTAAATTCATCATTTTTCTCTTGGTTATGGCTAAAATCCCTGGTACAGTCCCTCAGTGTTTGTTGGCTCCGAGCTGAGGCACCCACAGGACTCCTCACCAATGGTAACAAACCCAGCACAATGACAAATCCAATGGAAAACAATTTTAAGTCTTCAGAGTGTTCTATTTTAGCACCTCTGGCAGTCAAAACTGCTCTATCTCAGCCCCTTCCTTCCTTCTCCTCACATTCAAAAACCAGCCAGTACTTCCACAAAGAGTCAAGGACCTTACCCCCCCCCCCCCCCTTTTTAAAAAAAAAACGCAATATTTCTTTCTCTAAATCTAAATATCAGTGCCAGAATATAAACATCACAGTGTCAGAAACCTGGAGCTCAGTTGGCACCCTAATAAACATCTAGAAAGAGCCAAAAACACATTTACAAAGAAACATTTGCTCTATTACAACTTAGAGCGAAAATGAGTTGAAACCAAGAACCTAAAGTTAAGATTAGATATAGAGTTACAGATATACTCTAATAGGATCCCTAGTCCAAGGACAGGTTGGATGGGGCTTGGAGCAACCTGGGCTAGTGGAATGTGTCCCTGTCCATGGCAGGGGGAGAAAAAAGATGAATCTCAGAACAGTTAGGGTTAGAAGGGACCTCTGGATGTCATCTAGTCCAGCTTTAATGAGCTTCAAGGTCTCTTCCTTAATAACAATCCTGCAACTGATATAACAAATAAAAGCAAACACAAGTGAGCAATTCCTAACTAGAGAACAAGGGGATGAGCACACACAAACCAAACAGACAACTTGAAAGCAAATCTCTCCACACCTTGTTCCTCCAAGATCCCATTCGGCATCTTCTTGTCGCCCGAGTTCACCACAGCTTTCCTGTGTCTCCTGAACCTGAAACACAAACACCACGGTGACCTGAGGAACTCCTCTGAAAGGCAATCAGCATTTCCTCCTCCCCAGTCCTGTACCAACCATGTAATCCTAGAGAAAGTCTTTCTGTTCATCTTCTCAGTGAGAGGCACCGCGGCCGCACTGTGCTCTGCGCCGCAGGCTTTGCCTCACCACACGTCTCTCGCTTCCTCCTGAGCTCATATCAGGAGGCCCAGCAAGCTCTGCACACTCAGCTTCAACACACACCTACCTGGCAAAGTACACCACCAGCACGAAGCAGAAGATGATGACCACACCCAGGATCAGCAGGGAAATGAGCAGGTCCTTCTGCACATTGTTCTCCTCGGTGGAGTCTGGATTGAACACAGTAAACATGGACATTATACACAAGGATTGCCTCATTCAGTACAGAAACTCTGCTTGGAGCATCAAAAATCTGGGGCAGGGAGTGCAACCATGCTCCTGGCTTGGAAAACTCCTCTCAGGCAGATAGTGACAGGATGAGAGGACATAGCTTTGAGCAGTGCCAGGGGAGAGTTAGGCTAGATATTAGGAAGAATTTCTTCCCAGGAAGGGTGATTAGACCCTGGAATGTGCTGCCCAGGGAGGTGGTGGAGTCACCATCCCTGGAGGTGTTTAAGAACAGACTGGACATGGCACTTAGTGCCATGGTCTAGTTGGCAAGTGGTGTTATGTCATAGGTTGGACTTGATAATCTCAGAGGTCTTTTCCAACCTGATTGATTCTGTGACTGTGATTCAAAAGCACAAGCAAACCCTCTGCTGTGGAGAGTATCAAGGATAAGTTTTGGGATGAGAGGTTAAGCACAGAATTTCCCTGTTCTCAGAGCAGGCACAAGGTATGAAGTTGAATTTGCAGCCTATTAAAAGGTTTACTACAGTGTCCTTATGTGCATCCACTGTTTCTCAACCAGACACAAATCAGTCACATTTCACAGAGATTTATTGACTTACATTGCATCTAAATACAAGGACAAGTAGGAATAATGAGACCTTCAACAAATACTCAGAATGGAGAGTAGAAAAATACATCTGTGATATATCTGAGTCTCACTCTTGTGTTTACGTATGTGACTCGTCACCTTTCACTTTCATTATGCTTCTGTAACCTTTTAATTCCACTGAATAATTCAATATTTAACACATTTAAATCATTAAAAAACCCAACATGTTTTATTTAAGAAAGCAAAGCTCAGTCTGATCCTTCAGCAAGCAAAACCCAACCTGCTCTGCAACTCGAGCAGTTCTGCCAAACTCCAGGCAATCTGCGTTGCTGCTGGTGTCTTGTTGGGTTTTTAATACTTTTAAACTACATTTACACACTTTTAGTGAGTTTTTTACCATTCTTACAGTGGTCTTTGAGAGCTGCCAGAGGGCAGGGACAGATGGGATATTGGGAAGGAATTCCTCTCTGTGAGGGTGGTGTGGCTCTGGCACAGGCTGCCCAGAGCAGCTGTGGCTGCTCCATCCCTGGGAGCGTTCCAGGCCAGGTTGGATGGGACTTGGAGCAACCTGGGCCCGTGGGGGATGTCCCTGACTACGGCAGGGGGTGGGATGAGATGTTCTTTAAGGTCCCTTCCAACCCAAACCATTCCATGATTCCATAAAATATTCAGGAGTACATAACACCAGCAATAATGTAGGGAAGAGTCACACGGGTCAACCAACTGTCCAGAACTGATCACTGCAAAACCATCTGTGTGATGGCTTGTGTTTTGAGAGTAGCTGGAAACTCTGTAGAGGCTCCAAGAGGCCATTAGGGCATGGAAACAAATCCTTTAGAGGCACAGGTGAACTCGGGACATACAAGGACTGAAGGTATCTTAAGTCAACATCATAATCCAAAGAGAGGGAAGGCAATAAATTGCCTGAAACCTGACATTTATATGATGCATAAAGATAAAAGTGACAGGCAGGAGAAAATTGTCATCAGAAGCCATGGCTTGGCAGGGGTTCAGGAAATCACTATTGGAAGGAGTTGTCTGGATGAAGATGAATCACCAGAAACAGCTTAACAATTCCTATGTGGTGTTTAGCAACTCCAGATGGAAACCGAGGGCTGAGAGAGAGACAAACAACACAATACCTATTTTTACCACTCACAGACAACATAGAACCACTTTAATCCACTTTTGGAGTTTCAACATGTCAAACTCAGTGCCTCAGAATCCTCCAAGATTGAAGGGTTTGATATTAGTTCTCCTCCTTGGCTCTGTGTCAATACCCATGACACCAGGGGAAAAAACAAGTTTGAGTCACAAGGGAATTAAAAGTTTCCCTCAGCTCGTTTCACAATACAAAAATCACCAGACTCTTCCTCTCACAATCCAAAAATCTCCCTTCTCTTTCTCTCACAGAGTTGATGTCCCTCACACCACATTTTTGGGGTGTCAAAACTGACTCCCAGACAAACACTGAAGGCTACAAACCAAACCAGGAGAAAACAAACTCAACCTCCTGCTAAACCAGTGTCCCCATTTCTTCAGCTAAGGACAGAGCATCCCTGCCACGACTCATGCAGTTCTCTGCCCCAACAGCTCACCTCTCCTCCTGCCATTTCACAAGGAAATCAGGTCAAAACCCACAACCCCACCACTGAGCTCACTGGAGAAGAGGATCTCAGGTTTGAGACCATCTAAGGAATGGGAACATGCCTAAGTCCATGGGACCTAATGAGCTGCATCCCAAGGAGTGTGGCAGCAGGTGAGGGAGGGAATTCTCACCCTCTGCTCTGCTCTGGTGAGACCTCACCTGGAGCACTGCACACAGTTCTGGTGTCCTCAACATCAGAAGGGCACGGAACTGTTGGTGCAAGGACAGAGGAGGCCACAAAGCTGATCAGAGGACTGGAGCACCTTCTCTACGAGGACAGGCTGAGGGAGTTGGGGCTGTTCAGCCTGGAGAAGAGAAGGTTGTGTGGAGACCTCAGAGCACCTTGCCAGGAGCTGAAGGGGCTTCAGGGAAGCTGCAGAGGGACTCTTGGTTAGGAGCTGCAGGGATAGGACAAGGAGTAATGGGGATAACTTAAAAGAGGGAAATTTAGATGAGCTATTGGGAAGAGGTTCTCCCTGTGAGGGTGGAGAGACACTGGCCCAGGTTGCCCAGGGAGGCTGTGGCTGCCCCAACCCTGGCAGTGTTCACAGCCAGGTTGGATGAGCCTTGAGCAACCTGCTCTGGTGGGAGGTGTCCCTGCCCATGGCAGGGGGTTGGGGCTGGATCATCTCTTAGCTCCATTCCAATTCCTTAACAGTCTATGATTGCATGAAACAAACCCTTCTTCCTAGGACACAGGCACATCTGTCCTCAAAGCCTTGCCATAGCACACCAACAGCTTCAGCCCTGCAGGGCCTGTGTGTAAGGCACAGTGTGGTTTATACAGCCTCATTTATTACTTGTATTTTCTTTGATATCTGAATCGATCATTTTACAAATACAGCCCCAAAATGGTACGAGAAAGTTATGACTGGTCTCAGGCCATTGTAGACTTGAAGGCTGAAAGATCTTTGGCCAAGGCAACTGTCTACAGACCAAGTAGGAGACAAAGACAGACCTGAAATAACTTTTTAATCATTGCTACTTCAAAAAGCGATGACTGAAACACGTGAATAAATTCATGCAGGAGAGGCAGATCCTCCAAAGCAGATCTCTACCAGGCAAACTTTTCCACTGCTCCCACACAGAGAGCTGTGGCCCAAACCCACAGGGATTTCTGTTCACAGCCACACAACAAAGATCAGCCCAAGGGTATTTTTGTCAGAGATATAACGAAACACTGAGTTTCCCCTTGACAAGAGAGGGGGAATAGTGCCAGGAGGCTGGTGGCAACCCCTTGTGTTTCCCCTGCCACCCAGCAAGGCTGACTCACTGCTGCTTCCCAGCTGAACTGCTGGTGCTGCTGCCCATGGCTCTGTCCGGAAATGGATCACCATGTCCTTCAGGGAGAGGATGTTCCCACTCTCCAGATATATCAGAAACAAAGCAACCCCCATAAAAAAAGGAACTATGAGCAGTGTGTGCCCATCAGTAACAGCCCCATGATCCTTCCTCCACAGTCCTCACAAACTGTGATCTTCTTCAACCCTGGATCAGTTCCTTTGCAAGTAGGATCTGAATGGTAAAATGGCCCATAAAAGTGTGATTAAAACACTTTTTCCCCCTTCTATTAAAGCAAACTATCAAGGTAAGGTGTGTGGTTTGCCCTCAATAGTTCATCAGAGACCTGAAATTATCCTGCTGATTGACACAGAACAGACAAGATGTCTCTCACACATCAGTGGTGGAAAGGAATTGTAAAGATGAGCACAAACCCCAAGAGATACTCACAGAGTAAATACTAAAGGTATTTAACCATTTGGAAAGGTTTAAAGAGCTTTACAATTGCAACTGCTTTCACTTTTAAACTACTTAACGAGTAGAAATACAAGAGTGAGTAAGACAATCCTGATGATGATTAATACTGGAGGACTCATTAATACCTGAGCAACCAGGAATCAATGTGTTATGGACAGTATCAGGTACAAAGTCTGATACACATATTGGAGAGCATAAAGTTGTATCTATTTGAAATCTACATTTATATATGCAAATCCAGACAAACAAACACTGACTTGGGGGTTGCAACCAGAAGATCTTTGAGGTCTCTTCCAACCAAACCCACTCTAGGATTCTATAGTTTATACTTATTGAATACAGTTAAATCTTGTGGGTACATGTCAGGGCAATTTCTCCATGAAATGGTAATATAATAAACCCCAGAATATTGTCATTTGATGAGAGGGAAATTTCATGGTAGCAGTTTCATGGTGCTCTTGGAGGAAGGAAAATGGTAGCAGTGCTAAAAATTGAACCATCCAGACTAGGGAAACTTGTTTAAAATCAGAATAAAGCTACATCTTAATTCAGCAACTGCTTTAACAAATCAAGTCAGCTAAAATAATGGCATGCAAGAAACTATAACTATTCCTTTCAGAACCAAAAGCATCTTATCCTTTTGGCTCACTCATCAAATTAGCATTCCAAAGGAGAGCAGGACTTTTTTTAGTATCCCTTAGTTCTTTCCAAAGTCTTTTAATCAGAATTTTCTTTAGACTTCAATCAAAAAAACCCTTGATTTTTATATGAAAAAACACCATATTAGTTCACTGGTTATCAAATGTCTTAGATAATCCTATTATCTTGGAAGTTTTTATATAGCAAAGTACTGTCAGTGTGCACTTGTCACTCAGGGAAAACTCTTCCTCACTGTAGAGCAGTGAAGGCTTTGATACTGAGGGAAAACAGTTTAGTCATGCTCATCATTCCTAAATCATAGCACTGAAATGAAGATTTAATTAAAATCTGGCTGATAAGATTGTCCTTATCCACATTATCAAACTGAAATTCAACATGATTCCTAATTCAGCTCTGAAGGTGAAGAGCATCAATAGCCAAATTCCCTTTGACCTCCTGGCATTAACCTTCTGGGAAGTGATACAACTACCAAGTCACTTCCCTTTCCCAATTCCCATATTCTTACAGATTCACACGAACATTAGTCACTCATTTTCCTCCTGCTGCAAGGGCCAGACAAGAAGCAGCACAGACAACTACATCACAGGCCTTCAGCAGACACAGTAATCAGCAATTTTCTACTTAGCTAAACCTCTATTTATACTAATCATTTGTTTATTTTGGAAGTCCTAAGCAAAACAAGACTCACATTGTTACTCACATTGGAGAAAGTCTTGAGCAACCTGGTCTGGTAGGAAGTGTCCCTGCCCAGGGCAGGGGGTTGGGGCTGGATGATCCCTAAGGTCCATTCCAAAGCCTTTAACAACCTGTGAATCCATGAATCTACTACTAATGGTAGAGACTGTTGCTTCCCCAACCCTACACTTCCCCTTCAGAGGTCTGTGAGTGCTCAAGCAGCACAGGGGTCACTGCACCCTCACTGCTCTCCAGCCTCAGACTTTGGTGAAGGCAAACACCTAAATTATCATAAAATCAGAGATTGGGTTGGGTTGGAAGGACCTTAATGTCCATCTCATTCCAACCCCCCTGCCATGGTCAGGGACACCTTCCCCAGCCCAGGTTGTTCCAAGCCCCATCCAACCTGGCCTGAACACTCCCAGGGATGGAGCAGCCACAGCTTCTCTGGGCAACCTGTGCCAGTGCCTCAGCACCTCACAGGGAACAATTCCTTCCCAATACCTAATCTAAATCTCATCTCTTTCCATTTAAATTCCTACAACCAAGGACCAAAGCAACCCAAGGGCCATCAGCCATGTCTGGCTTTTGGTCCTTGTTAGTTCTCCTTCTGTATGAGTATAAAGTTCACAGGCAGATTAAAAAGCAAATAAACCACAACAGCCTCCCATAAAACACTGGGTGTCAACAACAGTCACCTGAAAACTTATCAGGATTCCACCACACTGTTTATATGGAGTATCAGCAGCTTTATTTCTCTTCAGCCAAGCCCATGGAGCAGCTCACCCTTCAGCAATCTCTCCCTCACGTGAGCCTGGTGTCACACACTGCCACTGCCTGAACAGAGAACCACTCACCAGCACTGGGATTTGGAAGGCAGCTAGGCAGGATTATGAAGGGTAAGGAGTGCAAGTAAGAAGTGCAAGTAAAACATATCATCCCATCACAGAACTGAAGAGCTGAATCATATCTTGATAGAGCCATAGTATGGTTTGAGTTGGAAGGACCTTTAAGATGATCAAATCCCACCCCCTGCCATGGGCAGGGACACTTTTCACCAGCCCATGTTCCTCCAAGCCCCATCCAACCTGGCCTAGAACACTTCCTCAACAAAGCTTTATTTGACATGAACTCCAGGACCACATGTTTTAGGCCATGGTTAACTCCAGGACCAGGATGTGTTAGGCCATGGTTGTAGCAGGGCTTGAAGCAAAAGGAAGAAGTTCTGCAAACAGAAATGAGGATGAATAAAAGATGCTGTGGTGCAGCAGATTGGTCTCAGGACTTGAGAAACCCCTATATTTGCCCTGACAATCTTACTCAGGACACCTGCACTTGATCCACCTCCTCAAGCCTTGCCTTAGGCAGCTTATACCATTAGGAAACACAGAACTCATATAGATCACAGCTCCTCATGGTGTTTAAACATGTTCATCCTGTTGTCTAGCTGATAATTTACTTCACATTATCTGTGTCCACATCCCATCACATTGGAAATCCACAGTGACAGCTCCTGGGGCATGGAGAGCTTGTAGCCAGGCAGGAGGAGACATCCTGTGCTTCTCCACCTCACCCAAAGCTCTCTCATGTTCTTCCCAGACATGGGAAGAGAAAGTGAAACAAGCACCAGTCACATGGAGCCCAAAGAGAAGTCACCTGGCATGACTAGAAGCACCTTAGTGGGGTCAATGTCCTGGAAAATTATCAAGGACTATGTCACCAGGGAAACCTCACTAGAAGTCACTTCCACACCCACTCCTACCCCCACAAATGAAGTGATGTCCTTACTTGTTGTTGTGTTTGGTTTGGGTGACTCAGTTCCATTGGGTAGTAGAGCTTGTGCAAACAGGCAACTAACACAGAGCAGCAGGAGAGAGC